>NW_024376279.1:0-148682 GCF_016808335.1 Panicum virgatum
TCGTGCCACGAAGTCGCGTCGGAATTTTTCATAACGAACGCACATGATCCACTTTATAGGACCCTAAACTGATGTTTTAGTGTGTTCCATACTATTTGGGTGCATTTGAGACCGTTTGGTTGCCTTACGGAACTTGGTGCCAAACAGGCCGAACTAGTGCAAAAGTTCGTGCCACGAAGTCCCGTCGGAATTTTTCGCAACGAACGCACACGAGCCACCTTATAGGACCCCAAACTAATGTTTTAGTCCATTCCGTACTATTTGGGTGCATTGAGACCGTTTGGTTGCCTTACGGAACTTGATGCAAAACGGGCCGAACTAGTGCAAAAGTTCGTGCCATGAAGTCGCATCGGAATTTTTCGCGACGAAGGCACCAGATCCACTCCATTGGACCCTAAACTAATGTTTTGGTGCGTTTCATACTATTTTGGTGCATTTGGGACCGTTTCGTTGCTTTACGAAACTCGTTCCAAAGCGGGCCGAACTAGTGTAAAAGTTCGTGCCACAAAGTCGCTTAGGAATTTTTTGCAACGAACACTCCCGATCCACCCCATTGGACCCTAAACTAACATTTTGGTGCATTTCGTACTATTTGGGTGCATTTGGGACCGTTTGGTTGCCTCACGGAACTCGGTGGAAAATGGGCCGAACTAGTGCAAAAGTTCGTGCCATGAAGTCGCGTCGGAATTTTTCGCAACAAATGCATCCGATCCACCACATTGGACTGTATACTGACGTTTTGGTGCGTTTCGTACTATTTGGGTGCATTTGGGACCGTTTGGTTGCCTTACGAAACTCGGTGCAAAGTGGGCTGAACTAGTGCAAAAGTTTGTACCACGAAGTCACGTCAGAATTTTTCAGAACCAACGCACCCGATCCACCCCATTGGACCCTAAACTGACATTTTGGTGTGTTTCGTACTATTTGGGTGCATTTGAGACCGTTTGGTTGCCTTACGAAACTCGGTGCAAAGCGGGGCGAACTAGTGAAAAAGTTCGTGCCACGAAGTCGCGTCGAAATTTTTCACAACGAACACACCCGATCCACCCCATTGGATCCTAAACTGATGTTTTGGTGCGTTTCGTACTATTTGGGTGCATTTGGGACCGTTTGGTTGCCTTACGGAACTCGGAGCAAAATGGGCCGAACTAGTGCAAAAGTTCGTGCCACGAAGACGCGTCTGAATTTTTTGCAATGAACACACACGATCCACCTTATAGGACACCAAACTGATGTTTTAGTGCGTTCCTTACTATTTGGGTGCATTTGAGACCGTTTGGTTGCCTTACGGAACTTGGTGCAAAATGGGCCAAACTAGTGCAAAAGTTCGTGCCACGAAGTCGCATCGGAATTTTTCGCGATGAAGGCGCCCGATCCAGCCCATTGGACCCTAAACTGACGTTTTGGTGCGTTTCGTACTATTTGGGTGCATTTGGGACCGTTTGGTTGCCTTACAAAACTCGGTGCAAAGCGGGCCGAACTAGTGCAAAAGTTCGTGCCACGAAGTCGCGTCGGTATTTTTCGCAACGAACACACCTGATCCGCCCATTAGACCCTAAACTAATGTTTTGGTGCATTTCGTACTATTAGGGTGCATTTGGGACCGTTCGGTTGCCTTACGGAACTCGGTGCAAAACGGGCCGAACTAGTGCAAAAGTTGGTGCCACGAAGTCGCGTCGGAAATTTTCACAACGAACGCACACGATCCACCTTATAGGACCGTAAACTGATGTTTTGGTGCGTTCCGTACTATATGGGTGCATTTGAGACCATTTGGTTGCTTTACGGAACTTGGTGCAAAATGGGCCGAACTAGTGCAAAAGTTCGTGCCACGAAGTCACATCGGAATTTTTCGCGACGAAGGCACCCGTCCACCCCATTGGACCCTAAGCTGACGTTTTGGTGTATTTCTTACTATTTGGGTGCATTAGGGACCGTTCGGTTGCCTTACGGAACTCGGTGCAAAACGGGCCGAACTAGTGCAAAAGTTCGTGCCACGAAGACGCGTCTGAATTTTTCGCAACGAACGCACACGATCCACCTTATAGGACACTAAACTGATGTTTTATTGCGTTCCATACTATTTGGGTGCATTTGAGACCGTTTGGTTGCCTTACGAAACTTGGTGCAAAATGGGCCGAACTAGTGCAAAAGTTCGTACCACGAAGTCGCATCGGAATTTTTCGCGATGAAGGCACCCGATCCACCCCATTGGACCCTAAACTGACGTTTTGGTGCGTTTCGTACTATTTGGGTGCAATTGGAACCGTTTGGTTGCCTTACGAAACTCGGTGCAAAGCGGGCCGAACTAGTGCAAAAGTTTGTGCCACGAAGTCACGTCAGAATTTTTCAAAACCAACGCACCCGATCCACCCCATTGAATCCTAAACTGACATTTTGGTGCGTTTCATACTATTTGGGTGCATTTGGGACCGTTTGGTTGCCTTACGAAACTCGGTGCAAAGCGGGGCGAACTAGTGAAAAAGTTCGTGCCACGAAGTCGCGTCGAAATTTTTCACAACGAACACACCCGATCCATCCCATTGGACCCTAAACTGATGTTTTGGTGCGTTTCGTACTATTTGGGTGCATTTGGGACCGTTCGGTTGCCTTACGGAACTCGGAGCAAAATGGGCCGAACTAGTGCAAAAGTTCATGCCACGAAGACGTGTCTGACTTTTTCGCAACGAACGCACACGATCCACCTTATAGGACACTAAACTGATGTTTTAGTGCGTTCCTTACTATTTGGGTGCATTTGAGACCGTTTGGTTGCCTTACGGAACTTGGTGCAAAATGGGCCGAACTAGTGCAAAAGTTCGTGCCACGAAGTCGCATCGGAATTTTTCGCGATGAAGGCGCCCGATCCAGCCCATTGGACCCTAAACTGACGTTTTGGTGCGTTTCGTACTATTTGGGTGCATTTGGGACCGTTTGGTTGCCTTACAAAACTCGGTGCAAAGCGGGCCGAACTAGTGCAAAAGTTCGTGCCACGAAGTCGCGTCGGTATTTTTCGCAACGAACACACCCGATCCCCCCATTACACCCTAAACTAATGTTTTGGTGCATTTCGTACTATTAGGGTGCATTTGGGACCGTTCGGTTGCCTTACGGAACTCGGTGCAAAACGGGCCGAACTAGTGCAAAAGTTCGTGCCACGAAGTCGCGTCGGAAATTTTCACAACGAACGCACACGATCCACCTTATAGGACCGTAAACTGATGTTTTGGTGCGTTCCGTACTATATGGGTGCATTTGAGACCGTTTGGTTGCCTTACGGAACTTGGTGCAAAATGGGCCGAACTAGTGCAAAAGTTCGTGCCACGAAGTCGCATCGGAATTTTTCGCGACGAAGGCACCCGATCCACCCCATTGGACCCTAAGCTGACGTTTTGGTGTATTTCTTACTATTTGGGTGCATTAGGGACCGTTCGGTTGCCTTACGGAACTCGGTGCAAAACGGGTCGAACTAGTGCAAAAGTTCGTGCCACGAAGACGCGTCTGAATTTTTCGCAACGAACGCACACGATCCACCTTATAGGACACTAAACTGATGTTTTATTGCGTTCCTTACTATTTGGGTGCATTTGAGACCGTTTGGTTGCCTTATGAAACTTGGTGCAAAATGGGCCGAACTAGTGCAAAAGTTCGTACCACGAAGTCGCATCGGAATTTTTCGCGATGAAGGCACCCGATCCACCCCATTGGACCCTAAACTGACGTTTTGGTGCGTTTCATACTATTTGGGTGCATTTGGAACCGTTTGGTTGCCTTACGAAACTCGGTGCAAGGCGGGCCGAAATAGTGCAAAAGTTTGTGCCACGAAGTCACGTCAGAATTTTTCAGAACCAACGCACCCGATCCACCCCATTGAACCCTAAACTGACATTTTGGTGCGTTTCATACTATTTGGGTGCATTTGGGACCGTTTGGTTGCCTTACGAAACTCGGTGCAAAGCGGGGCGAACTAGTGAAAAAGTTCGTGCCACGAAGTCGCGTCGGTATTTTTCGCAACGAACACACCCGACCCACCCATTAGACCCTAAACTAATGTTTTGGTGCATTTCGTACTATTAGGGGGCATTTGGGACCGTTCGGTTGCCTTACGGAACTCGGTTTAAAACGGGCCAAACTAGTACTAAAGTTCGTGCCACGAAGTCGCGTCGGAAATTTTCGCAACGAACGCACACGATCCACCTTATAGGACCGTAAATTGATGTTTTGGTGCGTTCCGTACTATATGGGTGCATTTGAAACCGTTTTGTTGCCTTACGGAACTTGGTGCAAAATGGGCCGTACTAGTGCCAAAGTTCGTGCCACGAAGTCGCATCGGAATTTTTCGCGACGAAGGCACCCGATCCACCCCATTGGACCCTAAACTGACGTTTTGGTGTATTTCTTACTATTTGGGTGCATTAGGGACCGTTCGGTTGCCTTACGGAACTCGGAGTAAAACGGGCCGAACTAGTGCAAAAGTTCGTGCCACGAAGACGCGTCTGAATTTTTCGCAATGAACGCACACGATCCACCTTATAGGACACTAAACTGATGTTTTATTGCGTTCCTTACTATTTGGGTGCATTTAAGACCGTTTGGTTGCCTTACGGAACTTGGTGCAAAATGGGCCGAACTAGTGCAAAAGTTCGTACCACGAAGTCGCATCGGAATTTTTCGCGATGAAGGCACCCGATCCACCCCATTGGACCCTAAACTGACGTTTTGGTGCGTTTCGTACTATGTGGGTGCATTTGGAACCGTTTGGTTGCCTTACAAAACTCGGTGCAAAGCGGGCCGAACTAGTGCAAAAGTTCGTGCCACGAAGTCGCGTCAGAATTTTTCGCAATGAACGCACACGATCCACCTTTTAGGACCCTAAACTGATGTTTTAGTGCGTTCTATACTATTTGGGTGCATTTGAGACCGTTTGTTTGCCTTACGGAACTTCGTGCAAAGCGGGCCGAACTAGTGCAAAAGATCGTGCCACGAAGTCGCGTCGGAATTTTTCATAACGAACGCACATGATCCACTTTATAGGACCCTAAACTGATGTTTTAGTGTGTTCCATACTATTTGGGTGCGTTTGAGACCGTTTGGTTGCCTTACGGAACTTGGTGCCAAACAGGCCGAACTAGTGCAAAAGTTCGTGCCACAAAGTCCCGTCGGAATTTTTCGCAACGAACGCACACGAGCCACCTTATAGGACCCCAAACTAATGTTTTAGTCCATTCCGTACTATTTGGGTGCATTTGAGACCGTTTGGTTGCCTTACGGAACTTGATGCAAAACGGGCCGAACTAGTGCAAAAGTTCGTGCCATGAAGTCGCATCGGAATTTTTCGCGACGAAGGCACCAGATCCACTCCATTGGACCCTAAACTAATGTTTTGGTGCGTTTCATACTATTTTGGTGCATTTGGGACCGTTTCGTTGCTTTACGAAACTCGTTCCAAAGCGGGCCGAACTAGTGTAAAAGTTCGTGCCACAAAGTCGCTTAGGAATTTTTCGCAACGAACACTCCCGATCCACCCCATTGGACCCTAAACTAACATTTTGGTGCATTTCGTACTATTTGGGTGCATTTGGGACTGTTTGGTTGCCTTACAGAACTCGGTGGAAAATGGGCCGAACTAGTGCAAAAGTTCGTGCCATGAAGTCGCGTCGGAATTTTTCACAACAAATGCATCCGATCCACCACATTGGACCGTATACTGACGTTTTGGTGTGTTTCGTACTATTTGGGTGCATTTGGGACCGTTTGGTTGCCTTACGAAACTCGGTGCAAAGTGGGCTGAACTAGTGCAAAAGTTTGTGCCACGAAGTCACGTCAGAATTTTTCAGAACCAACGCACCCGATCCACCCCATTGGACCCTAAACTGACATTTTGGTGCGTTTCGTACTATTTGGGTGCATTTGAGACCGTTTGGTTGCCTTACGAAACTCAGTGCAAAGCGGGGCGAACTAGTGAAAAAGTTCGTGCCACGAAGTCGCGTCGAAATTTTTCACAACGAACACACCCGATCCACCCCATTGGATCCTAAACTGTTGTTTTGGTGCGTTTCGTACTATTTGGGTGCATTTGGGACCGTTTGGTTGCCTTACGGAACTCGGAGCAAAATGGGCCGAACTAGTGCAAAAGTTCGTGCCACGAAGTCGCATCGGAATTTTTCGCGATGAAGGCGCCCGATCCAGCCCATTGGACCCTAAACTGACGTTTTGGTGCGTTTCGTACTATTTGGGTGCATTTGGGACCGTTTGGTTGCCTTACAAAACTCGGTGCAAAGCGGGCCGAACTAGTGCAAAAGTTCGTGCCACGAAGTCGCGTCGGTATTTTTCGCAACGAACACACCCGATCCGCCCATTAGACCCTAAACTAATGTTTTGGTGCATTTCGTACTATTAGGGTGCATTTGGGACCGTTCGGTTGCCTTACGGAACTCGGTGCAAAACGGGCCGAACTAGTGCAAAAGTTGGTGCCACGAAGTCGCGTCGGAAATTTTCACAACGAACGCACACGATCCATCTGATAGGACCGTAAACTGATGTTTTGGTGCGTTCCGTACTATATGGGTGCATTTGAGACCATTTGGTTGCTTTACGGAACTTGGTGCAAAATGGGCCGAACTAGTGCAAAAGTTCGTGCCACGAAGTCGCATCGGAATTTTTCGCGACGAAGGCACCCGTCCACCCCATTGGACCCTAAGCTGACGTTTTGGTGTATTTCTTACTATTTGGGTGCATTAGGGACCGTTCGGTTGCCTTACGGAACTCGGTGCAAAACGGGCCGAACTAGTGCAAAAGTTCGTGCCACGAAGACGCGTCTGAATTTTTCGCAACGAACGCACACGATCCACCTTATAGGACACTAAACTGATGTTTTATTGCGTTCCATACTATTTGGGTGCATTTGAGACCGTTTGGTTGCCTTACGAAACTTGGTGCAAAATGGGCCGAACTAGTGCAAAAGTTCGTACCACGAAGTCGCATCGGAATTTTTCGCGATGAAGGCACCCGATCCACCCCATTGGACCCTAAACTGACGTTTTGGTGCGTTTCGTACTATTTGGGTGCAATTGGAACCGTTTGGTTGCCTTACGAAACTCGGTGCAAAGCGGGCCGAACTAGTGCAAAAGTTTGTGCCACGAAGTCACGTCAGAATTTTTCAAAACCAACGCACCCGATCCACCCCATTGAATCCTAAACTGACATTTTGGTGCGTTTCATACTATTTGGGTGCATTTGGGACCGTTTGGTTGCCTTACGAAACTCGGTGCAAAGCGGGGCGAACTAGTGAAAAAGTTCGTGCCACGAAGTCGCGTCGAAATTTTTCACAACGAACACACCCGATCCATCCCATTGGACCCTAAACTGATGTTTTGGTGCGTTTCGTACTATTTGGGTGCATTTGGGACCGTTCGGTTGCCTTACGGAACTCGGAGCAAAACGGGCCGAACTAGTGCAAAAGTTCATGCCACGAAGACGTGTCTGACTTTTTCGCAACGAACGCACACGATCCACCTTATAGGACACTAAACTGATGTTTTAGTGCGTTCCTTACTATTTGGGTGCATTTGAGACCGTTTGGTTGCCTTACGGAACTTGGTGCAAAATGGGCCGAACTAGTGCAAAAGTTCGTGCCACGAAGTCGCATCGGAATTTTTCGCGATGAAGGCGCCCGATCCAGCCCATTGGACCCTAAACTGACGTTTTGGTGCGTTTCGTACTATTTGGGTGCATTTGGGACCGTTTGGTTGCCTTACCAAACTCGGTGCAAAGCGGGCCGAACTAGTGCAAAAGTTCGTGCCACGAAGTCGCGTCGGTATTTTTCGCAACGAACACACCCGATCCACCCATTAGACCAAACTAATGTTTTGGTGCATTTCGTACTATTAGGGGGCATTTGGGACCGTTCGGTTGCCTTACGGAACTCGGTGCAAAACGGGCCAAACTAGTACTAAAGTTCGTGCCACGAAGTCGCGTCGGAAATTTTCGCAACGAACGCACACGATCCACCTTATAGGACTGTAAACTGATGTTTTGGTGCGTTCCGTACTATATGGGTGCATTTGAAACCGTTTTGTTGCCTTACGTGGTGCAAAATGGGCCGTACTAGTGCCAAAGTTCGTGCCACGAAGTCGCATCGGAATTTTTCGCGACGAAGGCACCCGATCCACCCCATTGGACCCTAAACTGACGTTTTGGTGTATTTCTTACTATTTGGGTGCATTAGGGACCGTTCGGTTGCCTTACGGAACTCGGAGTAAAACGGGCCGAACTAGTGCAAAAGTTGGTGCCACGAAGACGCGTCTGAATTTTTCGCAATGAACGCACACGATCCAACTTATATGACACTAAACTGATGTTTTATTGCGTTCCTTACTATTTGGGTGCATTAAAGACCGTTTGGTTGCCTTACGGAACTTGGTGCAAAAGGGCCGAACTAGTGCAAAAGTTCGTACCACGAAGTCGCATCGGAATTTTTCGCGATGAAGGCACCCGATCCACCCCATTGGACCCTAAACTGACGTTTTGGTGCGTTTCGTACTATGTGGGTGCATTTGGAACCGTTTGGTTGCCTTACGAAACTCGGTGTAAAGCGGGCCGAACTAGTGCAAAAGTTCGTGCCACGAAGTCCCGTCGGAATTTTTCGCAACGAACGCACACGAGCCACCTTATAGGACCCCAAACTAATGTTTTAGTCCATTCCATACTATTTGGGTGCATTTGAGACCGTTTGGTTGCCTTACGGAACTTGATGCAAAACGGGCCGAACTAGTGCAAAAGTTCGTGCCAGGAAGTCGCATCGGAATTTTTCGCGACGAAGGCACCAGATCCACCCCATTGGACCCTAAACTAATGTTTTGGTGCGTTTCACACTATTTTGGTGCATTTGGTACCGTTTCGTTGCCTTACGAAACTCGTTCCAAAGCGGGCCGAACTAGTGTAAAAGTTCGTGCCACAAAGTCGCTTAGGAATTTTTCGCAACGAACGCTCCCGATCCACCCCATTGGACCCTAAACTGACATTTTGGTGCATTTCGTATTATTTGGGTGCATTTGGGACCATTCGGTTGCCTTACGGAACTCGGTGGAAAATGGGCCGAACTAGTGCAAAAGTTCGTGCCATGAAGTCGCGTCGGAATTTTTCGCAACAAATGCATCCGATCCACAACATTGGACCCTATACTGACGTTTTGGTGCGTTTCGTACTATTTGGGTGCATTTGGGACCGTTTGGTTGCCTTACGAAACTCGGTGCAAAGTGGGCTGAACTAGTGCAAAAGTTTGTGCCACGAAGTCACGTCAGAATTTTTCAGAACCAACGCACCCGATCCACCCCATTGGACCCTAAACTGACATTTTGGTGCGTTTCGTACTATTTGGGTGCATTTGGGACTGTTTGGTTGCCTTACGAAACTCGGTGCAAAGCGGGGCGAACTAGTGAAAAAGTTCGTGCCACGTAGTCGCGTCGAAATTTTTCACAACGAACACACCCGATCCATCCCATTGGACCCTAAACTGATGTTTTGGTGCGTTTTGTACTATTTGGGTGCATTTGGGACCGTTCGGTTGCCTACGGAACTCGGAGCAAAACGGGCCGAACTAGTGCAAAAGTTCGTGCCACGAAGACGTTTCAGACTTTTTCGCAACGAACGCACACGATCCACCTTATAGGACACTAAACTGATGTTTTAGTGCGTTCCTTACTATTTGGGTGCATTTGAGACTGTTTGGTTGCCTTACGGAACTTGGTGCAAAATGGGCCGAACTAGTGCAAAAGTTTGTGCCACGAAGTCGCATCGGAATTTTTCGCGATGAAGGCGCCCGATCCAGCCCATTGGACCCTAAACTGACGTTTTGGTGCGTTTCGTACTATTTGGGTGCTTTTGGGACCGTTTGGTTGCCTTACAAAACTCGGTGCAAAGCGGGCCGAACTAGTGCAAAAGTTCGTGCCACGAAGTCGCGTCGGTATTTTTCGCAACGAACACACCCGATACCCCCATTAGACCCTAAACTAATGTTTTGGTGCATTTCGTACTATTAGGGTGCATTTGGGACCGTTCGGTTGCCTTACGGAACTCGGTGCAAAACGGGCCAAACTAGTGCAAAAGTTCGTGCCACGAAGTCGCGTCGGAAATTTTCACAACGAACGCACACGAACCACCTTATAGGACCGTAAACTGATGTTTTGGTGCGTTCCGTACTATATGGGTGCATTTGAGACCGTTTGGTTGCCTTACGGAACTTGGTGCAAAATGGGCCGAACTAGTGCAAAAGTTCGTGCCACGAAGTCGCATCGGAATTTTTCGCGACGAAGGCACCCGATCCACCCCATTGGACCCTCAGCTGACGTTTTGGTGTATTTCTTACTATTTGGGTGCATTAGGGACCGTTCGGTTGCCTTACGGAACTCGGTGCAAAACGGGCCGAACTAGTGCAAAAGTTCGTGCCACGAAGACGCGTCTGAACTTTTCGCAACGAACGCACACGATCCACCTTATAGGACACTAAACTGATGTTTTATTGTGTTCCTTACTATTTGGGTGCATTTGAGACCGTTTGGTTGCCTTACGAAACTTGGTGCAAAATGGGCCGAACTAGTGCAAAAGTTCGTACCACGAAGTCGCATCGGAATTTTTCGCGATGAAGGCACCCGATCCACCCCATTGGACCCTAAACTGACGTTTTGGTGCGTTTCATACTATTTGGGTGCATTTGGAACCGTTTGGTTGCCTTACGAAACTCGGTGCAAGGCGGGCCGAACTAGTGCAAAAGTTTGTGCCACGAAGTCACGTCAGAATTTTTCAGAACCAACGCACCCGATCCACCCCATTGAACCCTAAACTGACATTTTGGTGCGTTTCATACTATTTGGGTGCATTTGGGACCGTTTCGTTGCCTTACGAAACTCGGTGCAAAGCGGGGCGAACTAGTGAAAAAGTTCGTGCCACGAAGTCGCGTCGAAAGTTTTCATAACGAACACACCCGATCCATCCCATTGGACCCTAAACTGATGTTTTGGTGCATTTCGTACTATTTGGGTGTATTTGGGACCGTTCGGTTGCCTTACGGAACTCGGAGCAAAACGGGCCGAACTAGTGCAAAAGTTCGTGCCACGAAGACGCGTCTGAATTTTTCGCAACGAACGCACACGATCCACCTTATAGGACACAAAACTGATGTTTTAGTGCGTTCCTTAATATTTGGGTGCATTTGAGACCGTTTGGTTGCCTTACGGAACTTGGTGCAAAATGGGCCGAACTATTGCAAAAGTTCGTGCCACGAAGTAGCATCGTAATTTTTCGCGATGAAGGCACCCGATCCACCCCATTGGATCCTAAACTGATGTTTTGGTGTGTTTCGTACAATTTCGGTGCATTTGGGACCGTTTGGTTGCCTTATGGAACTCGGTGCAAAACGGGCCGAACTTGTGCAAAACTTCGTGCGACGAAGTCGCGTCGGAATTTTTCATAACGAATGGACACGATCCACTTTATAGGACCCTAAACTGATGTTTTAGTGCGTTCCTTACTATTTGGGTGCATTTGAGACCGTTTGGTTGCCTTAGGGAACTTGGTGCCAAACGGGCCAAACTAGTGCAAAAGTTCGTGCCACGAAGTCGCGTCGGAATTTTTCGCAACGAACGCACACGAGCCACCTTATAGGACCCTAAACTGATGTTTTAGTGTGTTCCATACTATTTGGGTGCATTTGAGACAGTTTGGTTGCCTTACGGAACTTGGTGCAAAACGGGCCGAACTAGTGCAAAAGTTCGTGCCACGAAGTCGCCACGGAATTTTTCGAGACGAAGGCACCCGATCCACCCCATTGGACCCTAAACTGATGTTTTGGTGCATTTCATACTATTTTGGTCATTTGGGACCCTTTCGTTGCCTTACGAAACTCGATGCAAAGCGGGTCGAACTAGTGCAAAAGTTCGTGCCACAAAGTCGCGTAGGAATTTTTCGAAACGAACGCACCCGATCCACCCCATTGGACCCTAAACTGCATTTTGGTGCATTTCGTACTATGTGGGTGCATTTGGGACCGTTCGGTTGCCTTACGGAACTCGGTGCAAAATGGGCCGAACTAGTGCAAAAGTTCGTGCCATGAAGTCGCGTCGGAATTTTTCGCAACGAATGCATCCGATCCACCCCATTGGACCCTAAACTGACGTTTTGGTGCGTTTCGTACTATTTGGGTGCATTTGGGACCGTTTGGTTGCCTTACGAAACTCGGTGCAAAGCGGGCCGAACTAGTGCAAAAGTTTGTGCCACGAAGTCACGTCAGATTTTTTCAGAACGAACGCACCCGATCCACCCCATTGGACCCTAAACTGACATTTTGGTGCATTTCATACTATTTGGGTGCATTTGGGACCGTTTGGTTGCCTTACGAAACTGGATGCAAAGCGGGCCGAACTAGTGAAAAAGTTTGTGCCACGAAGTCACGTCAAAATTTTTCACAATGAACACACCCGATCCACCCCATTGGACCCTAAACTGATGTTTTGGTGCATTTCGTACTATTTGGGTGCATTTTGGGACCGTTCGGTTGCCTTACGGAACTTGGTGCAAAACGGGCCGAACTAGTGCAAAAGTTCGTGCCACGAAGTCGCATCGGAATTTTTCGCGACGAAGGCACCTGATCCACCCCATTGGACCCTAAACTGACGTTTTGGTGAATTTCTTACTATTTGGGTGCATTTGAGACCATTTGGTTACCTTACGGAACTCGGTGCAAAGCGGCCCGAACTAGTGCAGTATGTGCCACGAAGTCGCGTCGGAATTTTTCGCAACGAACACAACCGATCCACCCCATTAGACCCTAAACTAACGTTTTGGTGTGTTTCGTACTATTTGGTGCATTTGGGACCGTTCGGTTGCCTTACGGAACTCGGTGCAAAACGGGCCGAACTAGTGCAAAAGTTCGTGCCACGAAGTCGCGTCGGAATTTTTCGCAACGAACGCACACGATCCACCTGATAGGACCGTAAACTGATGTTTTGGTGTGTTCCGTACTATTTGGGTGCATTTGAGACCGTTTGGTTGCCTTACGG
Organism: Panicum virgatum; assembly: GCF_016808335.1. Taxonomy (NCBI): domain Eukaryota; kingdom Viridiplantae; phylum Streptophyta; class Magnoliopsida; order Poales; family Poaceae; genus Panicum; species Panicum virgatum. Next base: position 13,056 of record NW_024376279.1, read on the forward strand.
AACTTGGTGCAAAACGGGCCGAACTAGTGCAAAAGTTCGTGCCACGAAGTCGCATTAGAATTTTTCGCGACGAAGGCACCCGATCCACCCCATTGGACCCTAAACTGACATTTTGGTGTATTTCTAACTACTTGGGTGCATTAGGGACCGTTTGGTTGCCTTAAGAAACTCGGTACAAAACGGGCCAAACTAGTGCAAAAGTTCGTGCCACGAAGTCGCGTCGGAATTTTTCGCAACAAACGCACACGATCCACTTTATAGGACCCTAAACTGATGTTTTAGTGTGTTCCGTACTATTTGGGTGCATTTGAGACCGTTTGGTTGCCTTATGGAACTTGGTGCAAAACGGGCCGAACTAGTGCAAAAGTTCGTGCCACGAAGTCGTGTCGGAATTTTTCACAACGAACGCACACGAGCCACCTTATAGGACTCTAAACTGATGTTTTAGTGCATTCCATACTATTTGTGTGCATTTGAGACCGTTTGGTTGCCTTACGGAACTTGGTGCAAAACGGGCCAAACTAGTGCAAAAGTTCGTGCCACGAAGTCGCATCGGAATTTTTCGCGAAGAAGGCACCCGTTCCACCCCATTGGACCCTAAACTGATGTTTTTGTGTGTTTCATACTATTTTGGTGCATTTGGGACCGTTTCATTGCCTTACGAAACTCGGTGCAAAGCGGGCCAAACTAGTGCAAAAGTTCATGCCACAAAGTCGCGTAGGAATTTTTCGCAACGAACGCTCCCAATCCACCCCATTGGACCCTAAACTGACATTTTGGTGCATTTCGTACTATTTGGGTGCATTTGGGACTGTTCGGTTGCCTTATGGAACTCGGTGCAAAATGGGCCGAACTAGTGCAAAAGTTCGTGCCATGAAGTCGCGTCGGAATTTTTCGCAACAAATGCATCCGATCCACCCAATTGGACCCTATACTGACGTTTTGGTGCGTTTCGTACTATTTGGGTGCATTTGGGACCGTTTGGTTGCCTTACGAAACTCGGTGCAAAGCGGGCCGAACTAGTGCAAATGTTTGTGCCACGAAGTCACGTCAGAATTTTTAAGAACCAACGCACCCGATCCACCCCATTGGACCCTAAACTGACATTTTGGTGCGTTTCATACTATTTGGGTGCATTTGGGACCGTTTGGTTGCCTTACGAAACTCGGTGCAAAGCGGGGCGAACTAGTGAAAAAGTTCGTGCCACGAAGTCGCGTCGAAATTTTTCACAACGAACACACCCGATCCACCCCATTGGACCCTAAACTGATGTTTTGGTGCGTTTCGTACTATTTGGGTGCATTTGGGACCGTTCGGTTGCCTTACGGAACTCGGAGCAAAACGGGCCGAACTAGTGCAAAAGTTCGTGCCACGAAGATGCGTCTGAATTTTTCGCAACGAACGCACACGATCCACCTTATAGGACACTAAACTGATGTTTTAGTGCGTTCCTTAATATTTGGGTGCATTTGAGACCGTTTGGTTGCCTTACGGAACTTGGTGCAAAATGGGCCGAACGAACTAGTGCAAAAGTTCGTGCCACGAAGTAGCATCGGAATTTTTCATGATGAAGGCACCCGATCCACCCCATTGCACCCTAAACTGATGTTTTGGTGCGTTTCGTACTTTTTGTTTGCATTTGGGACCGTTTGGTTGCCTTACGAAACTCGGTGCAAAGCGGGCCGAACTAGTGCAAAAGTTCGTGCCACGAAGTCGCGTCGGTATTTTTCGCAACGAACACACCCGATCCCCCCATTAGACCCTAAACTAATGTTTTGGTGCATTTCGTACTATTAGGGTGCATTTGGGACCGTTCGGTTGCCTTACGGAACTCGGTGCAAAACGGGCCAAACTAGTACAAAAGTTCGTGCCACGAAGTCGCGTCGGAAATTTTCGCAACGAACGCACACGATCCACCTTATAGGACCGTAAACTGATGTTTTGGTGCGTTCCGTACTATATGGGTGCATTTGAGACCGTTTGGTTGCCTTACGGAACTTGGTGCAAAATGGGCCGAACTAGTGCCAAAGTTCGTCCCACGAAGTAGCATCGGAATTTTTCGCGACGAAGGCACCCGATCCACCCCAATGGACCCTAAACTGACGTTTTGGTGTATTTCTTACTATTTGGGTGCATTAGGGACCGTTCGGTTGCCTTACGGAACTCGGAGTAAAACGGGCCGAACTAGTGCAAAAGTTCGTGCCACGAAGACGCGTCTGAATTTTTCGCAACGAACGCACACGATCCACCTTATAGGACACTAAACTGATGTTTTATTTCGTTCCTTACTATTTGGGTGCATTTGAGACCGTTTGGTTGCCTTACGGAACTTGGTGCAAAATGGGCCGAACTAGTGCAAAAGTTCGTACCACGAAGTCGCATCGGAATTTTTTGCGATGAAGGCACCCAATCCACCCCATTGGACCCTAAACTGACGTTTTGGTGCGTTTCGTACTATGTGGGTGCATTTGGAACCGTTTGGTTGCCTTACGAAACTCGGTGCAAAGCGGGCCGAACTAGTGCAAAAGTTCGTGCCATGAAGTCGCGTCGGAATTTTTCGCAACAAATGCATCCGATCCACCCCATTGGTGATAGAGCCGGAGTGCCCGATCTTTCGGTGAGTAGGGATAAATTCGACTTGGCGGAAGATGACCCTCACGATCCGACTACGACGAGCGAACCCGAAGCGCCAATGCAATCGCTGAACCAACTCCCTGTGGTTACCGACCTTGTTGATGCAAGATCAGCCTGATCACGAAGATCGTTTCCTGTCCGCAATCGAAGAACGAACAAGAAAAGGATGCGAGCAATCTGATTATCTCTCAAAGGTGGAGTTCTGAATACACGAGGACAGCGCTGTTTTGCGCGTGTTCCAGAGTAGCTAAAGCTAGATGTAAACAAAACTCAAGTCTGAATTGAAAAGAAACTTCTCTATAAATAGAGGGAGAGGGGGCGCAGCCCCTAGGGAAGGGCGGCCAGGAGATGGGGCGCCGCCCCTGGTGTCCAGGGCAAAGGGGAAGGGCGCAGCCCTAGGCGTCCACACAAGGGCCTCTGTTGGGCCAGCTTCTATTCTTCTGGGCCTTCATTCTTCAGTAGCATGACGAAGTTCAATTCTCTTGCACGGGCCCGAGTGATTGGCCCAGAAGGTGGTGCCTGGGGTGGAGGTGCATCTGGAGACGCTAGAGAAGGTGCTGCTGGTGTAGACGTACTCGTGGTGTCCTCATCAATTGGACCCTATACTGACGTTTTGGTGCGTTTCGTACTATTTGGGTGCATTTGGGACCGTTTGGTTGCATTACGAAACTCGGTGCAAAGCGGGCCGAACTAGTGCAAAAGTTTGTGCCACGAAGTCACGTCAGAATTTTTAAGAACCAACGCACCCGATCCACCCCATTGGACCCTAAACTGACATTTTGGTGCGTTTCATACTATTTGGGTGCATTTGGGAACGTTTGGTTGCCTTACGAAACTCGGTGCAAAGCGGGGCGAACTAGTGAAAAAGTTCGTGCCACGAAGTCGCGTCGAAATTTTTCACAACGAACACACCCGATCCACCCCATTGGACCCTAAACTGATGTTTTGGTGCGTTTCGTACTATTTGGGTGCATTTGGGACCGTTCGGTTGCCTTACGGAACTCGGAGCAAAACGGGCCGAACTAGCGCAAAAGTTCGTGCCACGAAGACGCGTCTGAATTTTTCGCAACGAACGCACACGATCCACCTTATAGGACACTAAACTGATGTTTTAGTGTGTTCCTTAATATTTGGGTGCATTTGAGACCGTTTGGTTGCCTTACGGAACTTGGTGCAAAATGGGCCGAACGAACTAGTGCAAAAGTTCGTGCCACGAAGTAGCATCGGAATTTTTCGTGATGAAGGCAACCGATCCACCCCATTGCACCCTAAACTGATGTTTTGGTGCGTTTCGTACTTTTTGGGTGCATTTGGGACCGTTTGGTTGCCTTACAAAACTCGGTGCAAAGCGGGCCGAACTAGTGCAAAAGTTCGTGCCACGAAGTCGCGTCGGTATTTTTCGCAACGAACACACCCGATCCCCCCATTAGACCCTAAACTATTGTTTTGGTGCATTTCGTACTATTAGGGTGCATTTGGGACCGTTCGGTTGCCTTACGGAACTCGGTGCAAAACGGGCCAAACTAGTACAAAAGTTCGTGCCACGAAGTCGCGTCAGAAATTTTCGCAACGAACGCACACGATCCACCTTATAGGACCGTAAACTGATGTTTTGGTGCGTTCCGTACTATATGGGTGCATTTGAGACCGTTTGGTTGCCTTACGGAACTTGGTGCAAAATGGGCCGAACTAGTGCCAAAGTTCGTCCCACGAAGTCGCATCGGAATTTTTCGCGACGAAGGCACCCGATCCACCCCAATGGACCCTAAACTGACGTTTTGGTGTATTTCTTACTATTTGGGTGCATTAGGGACCGTTCGGTTGCCTTACAGAACTCGGAGTAAAACGGGCCAAACTAGTGCAAAAGTTCGTGCCACGAAGACGCGTCTGAATTTTTCGCAACGAACGCACACGATCCACCTTATAGGACACTAAACTGATGTTTTATTTCGTTCCTTACTATTTGGGTGCATTAGGGACCGTTCGGTTGCCTTACGGAACTCGGAGTAAAACGGGCCGAACTAGTGCAAAAGTTCGTGCCAGGAAGTCGCATCGGAATTTTTCGCGATGAAGGCACCCAATCCACCCCATTGGACCCTAAACTGACGTTTTGGTGCGTTTCGTACTATGTGGGTGCATTTGGAACCGTTTGGTTGCCTTACGAAACTCGGTGCAAAGCGGGCCGAACTAGTGCAAAAGTTCGTGCCATGAAGTCGCGTCGGAATTTTTCGCAACAAATGCATCCGATCCACCCCATTGGTGATAGAGCCGGAGTGCCCGATCTTTCGGTGAGTAGGGATAAATTCGACTTGGCGGAATATGACCCTCACGATCCGACTACGACGAGCGAACCCGAAGCGCCAATGCAATCGCTGAACCAACTCCCTGTGGTTACCGACCTTGTTGATGCAAGATCAGCCTGATCACGAAGATCGTTTCCTGTTCGCAATCGAAGAACGAACAAGAAAAGGATGCGAGAAATCTGATTATCTCTCGAAGGTGGAGTTCTGAATACACGAGGACAGCGCTGTTTTGCGCGTGTTCCAGAGTAGCTAAAGCTAGATGTAAACAAAACTCAAGTCTGAATTGAAAAGAAACTTCTCTATAAATAGAGGGAGAGGGGGCGCAGCCCCTAGGGAAGGGCGGCCAGGAGATGGGGCGCCGCCCCTGGTGTCCAGGGCAAAGGGGAAGGGCGCAGCCCTAGGCGCCCACACAAGGGCCTCTGTTGGGCCAGCTTCTATTCTTCTGGGCCTTCATTCTTCAGTAGCATGACGAAGTTCAATTCTCTTGCACGGGCCCGAGTGATTGGCCCAGAAGGTGGTGCCTGGGGTGGAGGTGCATCTGGAGACGCTAGAGAAGGTGCTGCTGGTGTAGACGTACTCGTGGTGTCCTCATCAATTGGACCCTATACTGACGTTTTGGTGCGTTTCGTACTATTTGGGTGCATTTGGGACCGTTTGGTTGCATTACGAAACTCGGTGCAAAGCGGGCCGAACTAGTGCAAAAGTTTGTGCCACGAAGTCACGTCAGAATTTTTAAGAACCAACGCACCCGATCCACCCCATTGGACCCTAAACTGACATTTTGGTGCGTTTCATACTATTTGGGTGCATTTGGGAACGTTTGGTTGCCTTACGAAACTCGGTGCAAAGCGGGGCGAACTAGTGAAAAAGTTCGTGCCACGAAGTCGCGTCGAAATTTTTCACAACGAACACACCCGATCCACCCCATTGGACCCTAAACTGATGTTTTGGTGCGTTTCGTACTATTTGGGTGCATTTGGGACCGTTCGGTTGCCTTACGGAACTCGGAGCAAAACGGGCCGAACTAGTGCAAAAGTTCGTGCCACGAAGACGCGTCTGAATTTTTCGCAACGAACGCACACGATCCACCTTATAGAACACTAAACTGATGTTTTAGTGCGTTCCTTAATATTTGGGTGCATTTGAGACCGTTTGGTTGCCTTACGGAACTTGGTGCAAAATGGGCCGAACAAACTAGTGCAAAAGTTCGTGCCACGAAGTAGCATCGGAATTTTTCGTGATGAAGGCACCCAATCCACCCCATTGCACCCTAAACTGATGTTTTGGTGCGTTTCGTACTATTTGGGTGCATTTGTGACCGTTTGGTTGCCTTACGAAACTCGGTGCAAAGCGGGCCGAACTAGTGCAAAAGTTCGTGCCACGAAGTCGCGTCGGTATTTTTCGCAACGAACACACCCGATCCCCCCATTAGACCCTAAACTAATGTTTTGGTCCATTTCGTACTATTAGGGTGCATTTGGGACCGTTCGGTTGCCTTACGGAACTCGGTGCAAAACGGGCCAAACTAGTACAAAAGTTCGTGCCACGAAGTCGCGTCGGAAATTTTCGCAACGAATGCACACGATCCACCTTATAGAACCGTAAACTGATGTTTTGGTGCGTTCCGTACTATATGGGTGCATTTGAGACCGTTTGGTTGCCTTACGGAACTTGGTGCAAAATGGGCCGAACTAGTGCCAAAGTTCGTGCCACGAAGTCGCATCGGAATTTTTCGCGACGAAGGCACCCGATCCACCCCAATGGACCCTAAACTGACGTTTTGGTGTATTTCTTACTATTTGGGTGCATTAGGGACCGTTCGGTTGCCTTACGGAACTCGGAGTAAAACGGGCCGAACTAGTGCAAAAGTTCGTGCCAGGAAGTCGCGTCAGAATTTTTCGCAACGAACGCACACGATCCACCTTTTAGGACCCTAAACTGATGTTTTAGTGTGTTCTGTACTATTTGGGTGCATTTGAGACCGTTTGTTTGCCTTACGGAACTTCGTGCAAAGCGGGCCGAACTAGTGCAAAAGATCGTGCCACGAAGTCGCGTCGGAATTTTTCATAACGAACGCACATGATCCACTTTATAGGACCCTAAACTGATGTTTTAGTGTTTTCCATACTATTTGGGTGCATTTGAGACCGTTTGGTTGCCTTACGGAACTTGGTGCCAAACAGGCCGAACTAGTGCAAAAGTTCGTGCCACGAAGTCGCGTCGGAATTTTTCGCAACGTACGCACACGAGCCACCTTATAGGACCCCAAACTAATGTTTTAGTCCATTCCGTACTATTTGGGTGCATTTGAGACCGTTTGGTTGCCTTACGGAACTTGATGCAAAACGGGCCGAACTAGAGCAAAAGTTCGTGCCATGAAGTCGCATCGGAATTTTTCGCGACGAAGGCACCCGTTCCACCCCATTGGACCCTAAACTGATGTTTTTGTGTGTTTCATACTATTTTGGTGCATTTGGGACCGTTTCGTTGCCTTACGAAACTCGGTGCAAAGCGGGCCAAACTAGTGCAAAAGTTCATGCCACAAAGTCGCGTAGGAATTTTTCGCAACGAACGCTCCCGATCCACCCCATTGGACCCTAAACTGACATTTTGGTGCATTTCGTACTATTTGGGTGCATTTGGGACCGTTCGGTTGCCTTATGGAACTCGGTGCAAAATGGGCCGAACTAGTGCAAAAGTTCGTGCCATGAAGTCGCGTCGGAATTTTTCGCAACAAATGCATCCGATCCACCCCATTGGACCCTATACTGACGTTTTGGTGCGTTTCGTACTATTTGGGTGCATTTGGGACCGTTTGGTTGCCTTACGAAACTCGGTCCAAAGCGGGCCGAACTTGTGCAAAAGTTTGTGCCACGAAGTCACGTCAGAATTTTTAAGAACCAACGCACCCGATCCACCCCATTGGACCCTAAACTGACATTTTGGTGCGTTTCGTACTATTTGGGTGCATTTGGGACCGTTTGGTTGCCTTACGAAACTCGGTGCAAAGCGGGGCGAACTAGTGAAAAAGTTCGTGCCATGAAGTCGCGTCGAAATTTTTCACAACGAACACACCCGATCCACCCCATTGGACCCTAAACTGATGTTTTGGTGCGTTTCGTACTATTTGGGTGCATTAGGGACCGTTCAGTTGCCTTACGGAACTCGGAGCAAAACGGGCCGAACTAGTGCAATAGTTCGTGCCACGAAGACGCGTCTAAATTTTTCGCAACGAACGCACACGATCCACCTTATAGGACACTAAACTGATGTTTTATTGCGTTCCTTACTATTTGGGTGCATTTGATACCGTTTGGTTGCCTTACGGAACTTGGTGCAAAATGAGCCGAACTAGTGCAAAAGTTCGTACCACGAAGTCGCATCGGAATTTTTCGCGATGAAGGCACCCGATCCACCCCATTGGACCCTAAACTGACGTTTTGGTGCGTTTCGTACTATGTGGGTGCATTTGGAACCGTTTGGTTGCCTTACAAAACTCGGTGCAAAGCGGGCCGAACTAGTGCAAAAGTTCGTGCCAGGAAGTCGCGTCAGAATTTTTCGCAACGAACGCACACGATCCACCTTTTAGGACCCTAAACTAATGTTTTAGTGTGTTCTGTACTATTTGGGTGCATTTGAGACCGTTTGTTTGCCTTTCGGAACTTCGTGCAAAGCGGGCCGAACTAGTGCAAAAGATCGTGCCACGATGTCGCGTCGGAATTTTTCATAACGAACACACATGATCCACTTTATAGGACCCTAAACTGATGTTTTAGTGTGTTCCATACTATTTGGGTGCATTTGAGACCGTTTGGTTGCCTTACGGAACTTGGTGCCAAACAGGCCGAACTAGTGCAAAAGTTCGTGCCACGAAGTCGCGTCGGAATTTTTCGCAACGAACGCACACGAGCCACCTTATAGGACCCCAAACTAATGTTTTAGTCCTTTCCGTACTATTTGGGTGCATTTGAGACCGTTTGGTTGCCTTACGGAACTTGATGCAAAACGGGCCGAACTAGTGCAAAAGTTCGTGCCATGAAGTCGCATCGGAATTTTTCACGACAAGGCACCCGTTCCACCCCATTGGACCCTAAACTGATGTTTTTGTGTGTTTCATACTATTTTGGTGCATTTGGGACCGTTTCGTTGCCTTACGAAACTCGGTGCAAAGCGGGCCAAACTAGTGCAAAAGTTCATGCCACAATGTCGCGTAGGAATTTTTCGCAACGAACGCTCCCGATCCACCCCATTGGACCCTAAACTGACATTTTGGTGCATTTCGTATTATTTGGGTGCATTTGGGACCGTTCGGTTGCCTTATGGAACTCGGTGCAAAATGGGCCGAACTAGTGCAAAAGTTCGTGCCATGAAGTCGCGTCGGAATTTTTCGCAACAAATGCATCCGATCCACCCCATTGGACCCTAAACTGATGTTTTAGTGCGTTCTGTACTATTTGGGTGCATTTGAGACCGTTTGTTTGCCTTACGGAACTTCATGCAAAGCGGGCCGAACTAGTGCAAAAGATCGTGCCACGAAGTCGCGTCGGAATTTTTCATAACGAACGCACATGATCCACCTTATAGGACACTAAACTGATGTTTTATTGCGTTCCTTACTTTTTGGGTGCATTTGAGACCGTTTGGTTGCCTTACGGAAGTTGGTGCAAAATGGGCCGAACTAGTGCAAAAGTTCGTACCACGAAGTCGCATCAGAATTTTTCGCGATGAAGGCACCCGATCCACCCCATTGGACCCTAAACTGACGTTTTGGTGCGTTTCGTACTATGTGGGTGCATTTGGAACCGTTTGGTTGCCTTACGAAACTCGGTGCAAAGCGGGCCGAAGTAGTGCAAAAGTTCGTGCCACGAAGTCGCGTCGGAATTTTTCATAACGAACGCACATGATCCACTTTATAGGACCCTAAACTGATGTTTTAGTGTGTTCCATACTATTTGGGTGCATTTGAGACCGTTTGGTTGCCTTACGGAACTTGGTGCCAAATAGGCCGAACTAGTGCAAAAGTTCGTGCCACGAAGTCGCGTCGGAATTTTTTGCAACGAACGCACACGAGCCACCTTATAGGACCCCAAACTAATGTTTTAGTCCATTCCGTACTACTTGGGTGCATTTGAGACCGTTTGGTTGCCTTACAGAACTTGATGCAAAACGGGCCGAACTAGTGCAAAAGTTCGTGCCATGAAGTCGCATCGGAATTTTTCGCGACGAAGGCACCCGTTCCACCCCATTGGACCCTAAACTGATGTTTTTGTGTGTTTCATACTATTTTGGTGCATTTGGGACCGTTTCGTTGCCTTACGAAACTAGGTGCAAAGCGGGCCAAACTAGTGCAAAAGTTCATGCCACAAAGTCGCGTAGGAATTTTTCGCAACGAACGCTCCCGATCCAACCCATTGGACCCTAAACTGACATTTTTTTGCATTTCGTACTATTTGGGTGCATTTGGGACCGTTTGGTTGCCTTACGAAACTCGGTCCAAAGCGGGCCGAACTAGTGCAAAAGTTTGTGCCACGAAGTCACATCAGAATTTTTAAGAACCAACGCACCCGATCTACCCCATTGGACCCTAAACTGACATTTTGGTGCGTTTCATACTATTTAGGTGCATTTGGGACCGTTTGGTTGCCTTACGAAACTCGGTGCAAAGCGGGGCGAACTAGTGAAAAAGTTCGTGCCACGAAGTCGCGTCGAAATTTTTCACAACGAACACACCCGATCCACCCCATTGGACCCTAAACTGATGTTTTGGTGCGTTTCGTACTATTTGGGTGCATTTGGGACCGTTCGGTTGCCTTACGGAACTCGGAGAAAAACGGGCCGAACTAGTACAAAAGTTCGTGCCACGAAGACGCGTCTGAATTTTTCGCAACGAACGCACACGATCCACCTTATAGGACACTAAACTGATGTTTTAGTGCGTTCCTTAATATTTGGGTGCATTTGAGACCGTTTGGTTGCCTTACGGAACTTGGTGCAAAATGGGCCGAACGAACTAGTGCAAAAGTTCGTGCCACGAAGTAGCATCGGAATTTTTCGTGATGAAGGCACCCAATCCAACCCATTGCACCCTAAACTGATGTTTTGGTGCGTTTCGTACTATTTGGGTGCATTTGGGACCGTTTGGTTGCCTTACGAAACTTGGTGCAAAATGGGCCGAACTAGTGCCAAAGTTCGTGCCACGAAGTCGCATCGGAATTTTTCGCGACGAAGGCACCCGATCTACCCCAATGGACCCTAAACTGACGTTTTGGTGTATTTCTTACTATTTGGGTGGATTAGGGACCGTTCTGTTGCCTTACGGAACTCGGAGTAAAACGGGCCGAACTAGTGCAAAAGTTTGTGCCACGAAGACGCGTCTGAATTTTTCGCAACGAACGCACACGATCCACCTTATAGGACACTAAACTGATGTTTTATTGCGTTCCTTACTATTTGGGTGCATTTGAGACCGTTTGGTTGCCTTACGGAACTTGGTGCAAAATGGGCCGAACTAGTGCAAAACTTCGTACCACGAAGTCGCATCGGAATTTTTCGCGATGAAGGCACCCGATCCACCCCATTGGACCCTAAACTGACATTTTGGTGCGTTTCGTACTATGTGGGTGCATTTGGAACCGTTTGGTTGCCTTACGAAACTCGGTGCAAAGCGGGCCGAACTAGTGCAAAAGTTCGTGCCACGAAGTCGCGTCAGAATTTTTCGCAACGAACGCACACGATCCACCTTTTAGGACCCTAAACTGATGTTTTAGTGCGTTTTGTACTATTTGGGTGCATTTGAGACCGTTTGTTTGCCTTATGGAACTTCGTGCAAAGCGGGCCGAACTAGTGCAAAAGATCGTGCCACGAAGTCGTGTTGGAATTTTTCATAACGAACGCACATGATCCACTTTATAGGACCCTAAACTGATGTTTTAGTGTGTTCCATACTATTTGGGTGCATTTGAGACCATTTGGTTGCCTTACGGAACTTGGTGCCAAACAGGCCGAACTAGTGCAAAAGTTCGTGCCACGAAGTCGCGTCGGAATTTTTCGCAACGAACGCACACGAGCCACCTTATAGGACCCCAAACTAATGTTTTAGTCCATTCCGTACTTTTTGGGTGCATTTGAGACCGTTTGGTTGCCTTACGGAACTTGATGCAAAACGGGCCGAACTAGTGCAAAAGTTCGTGCCATGAAGTCGCATCGGAATTTTTCGCGACGAAGGCACCATATCCACCCCATTGGACCCTAAACTAATGTTTTGGTGTGTTTCATACTATTTTGGTGCATTTGGGACAGTTTCGTTGCCTTACGAAACTCGTTGCAAAGCGGGCCGAACTAGTGTAAAAGTTCGTGCCACAAAGTCGCGTAGGAATTTTTCGCAACGAACGCTCCCGATCCACCCCATTGGTCCCTAAACTGACATTTTGGTGCATTTCATATTATTTGGGTGCATTTGGGACCGTTCGGTTGCCTTACGGAACTCGGTGGAAAATGGGCCGAACTAGTGCAAAAGTTCGTGCCATGAAGTCGCGTCGGAATTTTTAGCAACAAATGCATCCGATCCACCACATTGGACCCTATACTGACGTTTTGGTGCGTTTCGTACTATTTGGGTGCATTTGGGACCGTTTGGTTGCCTTACGAAACTCGGTGCAAAGCGGGGCGAACTAGTGAAAAAGTTCGTGCCACGAAGTCGCGTCGAAATTTTTCACAACGAACACACCCGATCCACCCCATTGGACCCTAAACTGATGTTTTGGTGCGTTTCGTACTATTTTGGTGCATTTGGGACCGTTTGGTTGCCTTACGGAACTCGGAGGAAAATGGGCCGAACTAGTGCAAAAGTTCGTGCCACGAAGACGCGTCTGAATTTTTTGCAACGAACGCACACGATCCACCTTATAGGAACCAAACTGATGTTTTAGTGCGTTCCTTACTATTTGGGTGCATTTGAGACCTGTTGGTTGCCTTACGGAACTTGGTGCAAAATGGGCCGAACTAGGGCAAAAGTTCGTGCCACGAAGTCGCATCGGAATTTTTCGCGATGAAGGCGCCCGATCCAGCCCATTGGACCCTAAACTGATGTTTTGGTGCGTTTCGTACTATTTGGGTGCATTTGGGACCGTTTGGTTGCCTTACAAAACTCGGTGCAAAGCGGGCCGAACTAGTGCAAAAGTTCGTGCCACGAAGTCGCGTCGGTATTTTTCGAAACGAACACACCCGATCCCCCCATTAGACCCTAAACTAATGTTTTGGTGCATTTCGTACTATTAGGGTGCATTTGGGACCGTTCGGTTGCCTTACGGAACTCGGTGCAAAACGGGCCGAACTAGTGCAAAAGTTCGTGCCACGAAGTCGCGTCGGAAATTTTCACAACGAACGCACACGATCCACCTTATAGGACCGTAAACTGATGTTTTGGTGCGTTCCGTACTATATGGGTGCATTTGAGACCGTTTGGTTGCCTTACGGAACTTGGTGCAAAATGGGCCGAACTAGTGCAAAAGTTCGTGCCACGAAGTCGCATCGGAATTTTTCGCGACGAAGGCACCCGATACACCCCATTGGACCCTAAGCTGACATTTTGGTGTATTTCTTACTATTTGGGTGCATTAGGGACCGTTCGGTTGCCTTACGGAACTTGGTGCAAAACGGGCCGAACTAGAGCAAAAGTTCGTGCCACGAAGACGCGTCTGAATTTTTTGAAACGAACGCACACGATCCACCTTATAGGACACTAAACTGATGTTTTATTGCGTTCCTTACTATTTGGGTGCATTTGAGACCGTTTGGTTGCCTTACGAAACTTGGTGCAAAATGGGCCGAACTAGTGCAAAAGTTCGTACCACAAAGTCGCATCGGAATTTTTCGCGATGAAGGCACCTGATCCACCCCATTGGACCCTAAACTGACGTTTTGGTGCGTTTCGTACTATTTGGGTGCATTTGGAACCGTTTGGTTGCCTTACGAAACTTGGTGCAAAGCGGGCCGAACTAGTGCAAAAGTTTGTGCCACGAAGTCACGTCAGAATTTTTCAGAACCAGCGCACCCGATCCACCCCATTGAACCCTAAACTGACATTTTGGTGCGTTTCACACTATTTGGGTGCATTTGGGACCGTTTGGTTGCCTTACGAAACTCGGTGCAAAGCGGGGCGAACTAGTGAAAAAGTTCGTGCCACGAAGTCACGTCGGAAATTTTCACAACGAACGCACACGATCCACCTTATAGGACCGTAAACTGATGTTTTGGTGCGTTCCGTACTATATGGGTGCATTTGAGACCGTTTGGTTGCCTTACGGAACTTGGTGCAAAATGGGCCGAACTAGTGCAAAAGTTCGTGCCACGAAGTCGCATCGGAATTTTTCGCGACGAAGGCACCCGATACACCCCATTGGACCCTAAGCTGACATTTTGGTGTATTTCTTACTATTTGGGTGCATTAGGGACCGTTCGGTTGCCTTACGGAACTTGGTGCAAAACGGGCCGAACTAGAGCAAAAGTTCGTGCCACGAAGACGCGTCTGAATTTTTTGAAACGAACGCACACGATCCACCTTATAGGACACTAAACTGATGTTTTATTGCGTTCCTTACTATTTGGGTGCATTTGAGACCGTTTGGTTGCCTTACGAAACTTGGTGCAAAATGGGCCGAACTAGTGCAAAAGTTCGTACCACAAAGTCGCATCGGAATTTTTCGCGATGAAGGCACCCGATCCACCCCATTGGACCCTAAACTGACGTTTTGGTGCGTTTCGTACTATTTGGGTGCATTTGGAACCGTTTGGTTGCCTTACGAAACTTGGTGCAAAGCGGGCCGAACTAGTGCAAAAGTTTGTGCCACGAAGTCACGTCAGAATTTTTCAGAACCAGCGCACCCGATCCACCCCATTGAACCCTAAACTGACATTTTGGTGCGTTTCACACTATTTGGGTGCATTTGGGACCGTTTGGTTGCCTTACGAAACTCGGTGCAAAGCGGGGCGAACTAGTGAAAAAGTTCGTGCCACGAAGTCACGTCGGAATTTTTCGCAACGAACGCACACGAGCCACCGTATAGGACCCTAAACTGATGTTTTAGTGCATTCCGTACTATTTGGGTGCATTTGAGACCGTTTGGTTGCCTTACGGAACTTGGTGCAAAACGGGCCGAACTAGTGCAAAAGTTCGTGCACGAAGTCGCATCGGAATTTTTCGCGACGAAGGCACTCGATCCACCCCATTGGACCCTAAACTGATGTTTTAGTGCGTTTCATACTATTTTGGTGCATTTGGGACCGTTTCGTTGCCTTATGAAACTCGGTGCAAAGCGGGCCGAACTAGTGCAAAAGTTCGTGCCACAAAGTCGAGAAGGAATTTTTCGCAACGAACGCACCCGATCCACCCCATTGGTCCCTAAACTGCATTTTGGTGCATTTCATACTATTTGGGTGCATTTGGGACCGTTCGGTTGCCATACGGAACTCGGTGCAAAATGGGCCGAACTAGTGCAAAAGTTCGTGCCATGAAGTCGCGTCGGAATTTTTCGCAACGAATGCATCCGATCCACCCCATTGGACCCAAACTGACGTTTTGGTGCGTTTCGTACTATTTGGGTGCATTTGGGACCGTTTGGTTGCCTTACGAAACTCGGTGCAAAGCGGGCCGAACTAGTGCAAATGTTTGTGCCACGAAGTCACGTCAGAATTTTTCAGAACCAACGCACCCGATCCACCCCATTGGACCCTAAACTGACATTTTGGTGCGTTTCATACTATTTGGGTCCATTTGGGACCGTTTGGTTGCCTTACGAAACTCGGTGCAAAGCGGGCCGAACTAGTGCAAAAGTTCGTACCACGAAGTCGCGTCGGAATTTTTCACAACGAACACACCCGATCCCCCCATTGGACCCTAAACTGATGTTTTGGTGCGTTTCGTACTATTTGGGTGCATTTGAGACCGTTTGGTTGCCTTACGGAACTTGGTGCAAAACGGGCCGAACTAGTGCAAAAGTTCGTGCCACGAAGTCGCATCGGAATTTTTCGCGACGAAAGCACCCGATTCACCCCATTGGACCCTAAACTGACGTTTTGGTGTATTTCTTACTATTTGGGTGCATTTGAGACCATTTGGTTGCCTTACGAAACCCGGTGCAAAACGGGCCGAACTAGTGCAAAAGATCGTGCCACGAAGTCACGTCGGAATTTTTTGCAATGAACGCACATGATCCACCTTATAGGACCCTAAACTGATGTTTTAGTGTGTTTCGTACTATTTGGGTGCATTTGAGACCGTTTGGGTGCCTTACGGAACTTGGTGCAAAACGGGCCGAACTAGAGCAAAAGTTCGTGCCACGAAGTCGCGTTGGAATTTTTTGCAACAAATGCACACGATCCACATTATAGGACCCTAAACTGATGTTTTAGTGCGTTCTGTACTATTGGGTGCATTTGAGACCGTTTGTTTGCCTTATGGAACTTCGTGCAACACGAGCCGAACTAGTGCAAAAGTTCGTGCGACGAAGTCGCATCGGAATTTTTCATAACGAATGCACACGATCCACTTTATAGGACCCTAAACTGATGTTTTAGTGCGTTCCTTACTATTTGGGTGCATTTGAGACCGTTTGGTTGCCTTAGGGAACTTGGTGCCAAACGGGCCGAACTAGTGCAAAAGTTCGTGCCACGAAGTCGCGTCGGAATTTTTCGCAACGAACACACACGAGCCACCTTATAGGACCCTAAACTGATGTTTTAGTGCATTCCGTACTATTTGGGTGCATTTGAGACCGTTTGGTTGCCTTACGGAACTTGGTGCAAAACGGGCCGAACTAGTGCAAAAGTTCGTGCCACGAAGTCGCCTCGGAATTTTTCGAGACGAAGGCACCCGATCCACCCCATTGGACCCTAAACTGATGTTTTGGTGCATTTCATACTATTTTGGTCATTTGGGACCCTTTCGTTGCCTTACAAAACTCGATGCAAAGCGGGTCGAACTAGTGCAAAAGTTCGTGCCACAAAGTCGCGTAGGAATTTTTCGAAACGAACGCACCCGATCCACCCCATTGGACCCTAAACTGCATTTTGGTGCATTTCGTACTATGTGAGTGCATTTGGGACCGTTCGGTTGCCTTACGGAACTCGGTGCAAAATGGGCCGAACTAGTGCAAAAGTTCGTGCTATGAAGTCGCGTCGGAATTTTTCGCAACGAATGCATCCGATCCACCCCATTGGACCCTAAACTGATGTTTTGGTGCATTTCGTACTATTTGGGTGCATTTGGAACCGTTCGGTTGCCTTACGGAACTTGGTGCAAAATGGGCCGAACTAGTGCAAAAGTTCGTGCCACGAAGTCGCATCGGAATTATTCGCGACGAAGGCACCTGATCCACCCCATTGGACCCTAAACTGACGTTTTGGTGTATTTCTTACTATTTGGGTGCATTTGAGACCATTTGGTTACCTTACGGAACTCGGTGCAAAGCGGACCGAACTAGTGCAGTATGTGCCACGAAGTCGCGTCGGAATTTTTCGCAACGAACACAACCGATCCACCCCATTAGACCCTAAACTAACATTCTGGTGTGTTTCGTACTATTTGGTGCATTTGGGACCGTTCGGTTGCCTTACGGAACTCGGTGCAAAATGGGCCGAACTAGTGCAAAAGTTCGTGCCACGAAGTCGCGTCGGAATTTTTCGCAATGAACGCACATGATCCACCTTATAGGACCGTAAACTGATGGTTTGGTGTGTTCCGTACTATTTGGGTGCATTTGAGACCGTTTGGTTGCCTTACGGAACTTGGTGCAAAACGGGCCGAACTAGTGCAAAAGTTCGTGCCACGAAGTCGCATCAGAATTTTTCGCGACGAAGGCACCCGATCCACCCCATTGGACCCTAAACTGACATTTTGGTGTATTTCTTACTACTTGGGTGCATTAGGGACCGTTTGGTTGCCTTACGAAACTCGGTGCAAAACGGGCCGAACTAGTGCAAAAGTTCGTGCCACGAAGTCGCGTCAGAATTTTTCGCAACGAACACACACGATCCAGCTTATAGGACCCTAAACTAATGTTTTAGTGTGTTCCGTACTATTTGGGTGCATTTGAGACTGTTTGGTTGCCTTACGGAACTTGGTGCAAAACGGGTCGAACTAGTGCAAAAGTTCGTGCCACGAAGTCGCGTCGTAATTTTTCGCAACAAATGCTCACGATCCACCTTATAGGACCCTAAACTGATGTTTTAGTGTGTTCCATACTATTTGGGTGCATTTGAGACCGTTTGGTTGCCTTACGGAACTTGGTGCAAAACGGGCCGAACTAGTGCAAAAGTTCGTGCCACGAAGTCGCGTCGGAATTTTTCGCAACGAACGCACATGATCCACCTTATAGGACCCTAAACTAATGTTTTAGTGCATTCCGTACTATTCGGTGCATTTGAGACCGTTTGCTTGCCTTACGGAACTTGGTGCAAAACGGGCCGAACTAGTGCAAAAGTTCGTGCCACGAAGTCGCATCGGAATTTTTCGCGACGAAGGCACTCGATACACCCCATTGGACCCTAAACTGACGTTTTGGTGCGTTTTGTACTATTTGGGTGCATTTGGGACCGTTTGGTTGCATTACGAAACTCGGTGCAAAGCGGGTCGAACTAGTGCAAAAGTTCGTGCCACGAAGTCGCGTCGAAATTTTTCACAACGAACACACCCAATAAACCCCATTGACCCTAAACTGATATTTTCGTGCGTTTCATACTTTTTGGTGCATTTGGGACAGTTCGGTTGCCTTACGGAACTCGGTGCAAACCAGGCCGAACTAGTGCAAAAGTTCGTGCCACGAAGTCGCGTTGGAATTTTTTGAAACAAATGCACACGATCCACCTTATAGGACCCTAAACTGATGTTTTAGTGCGTTCTGTACTATTTGGGTGCATTTGAGACTGTTTGTTTGCCCTATGGAACTTCGTGCAAAACGGGCCGAACTAGTACAAAAGTTTGTGCACGAAGTCGCGTCGGAATTTTTCGCAACGAACGCACACGATCCACTTTATAGGACCCTAAACTGATGTTTTAGTGTGTTCCGTACTATTTGGGTGCATTTGAGACCGTTTGGTTGCCTTATGGAACTTGGTGCCAAACGGGCCGAACTAGTGCAAAAGTTCGTTCCACGAAGTCGCGTCGGAATTTTTCGCAACGAACGCACACGAGCCACCTAATAGGACCCTAAACTGATGTTTTAGTGCATTCCATACTATTTGTGTGCATTTGAGACCGTTTGGTTGCCTTACGGAACTTGGTGCAAAACGGGCCAAACTAGTGCAAAAGTTCGTGCCACGAAGTCGCATCGGAATTTTTCGCGACGAAGGCACCCGTTCCACCTCATTGGACCCTAAACTGATGTTTTTGTGTGTTTCATACTATTTTGGTGTATTTGGGACTGTTTCGTTGCCTTACGAAACTCGGTGCAAAGCGGGCCAAACTAGTGCAAAAGTTCATGCCACAATGTCACGTAGGAATTTTTCGCAACGAACTCACCCGATCCACCCCATTGGACCCTAAACTGACGTTTTGGTTCGTTTCGTACTATTTGGGTGCATTTGGGACCGTTTGGTTGCCTTACGAAACTCGGTGCAAAGCGGGCCGAACTAGGGCAAAAGTTTGTGCCACGAAGTCGCTTCAGAATTTTTCAAAATGAACGCACCCGATCCACCCCATTGGATCCTAAACTGACATTTTGGTGCGTTTCATACTATTTGGGTGCATTTGGGACTGTTTGGTTGCCTTACGAAACTCGGTGCAAAGCGGGCCGAACTAGTGCAAAAGTTCGTGCCACGAAGTCGCGTCGAAATTTTTCACAACGAACACACCCGATCCACCCCATTGGACCCTAAACGGATGTTTTGGTGCGTTTTGTACTATTTGGGTGCATTTGAGACCGTTTGGTTGCCTTACGGAACTTGGTGCAAAACGGGCCGAACTAGTGCAAAAGTTCGTGCCACGAAGTCGCATCAGAATTTTTTGCGACTAAAGGCACCCGATCCACCCCATTGGACCCTAAACTAATGTTTTGGTGCATTTCATACTATTTTGATCATTTGGGACCCTTTCGTTGCCTTACGAAACTCGATGCAAAACGGGTCGAACTAGTGTAAAAGTTCGTGCCACAAAGTCGCGTAGGAATTTTTCGAAACGAACGCACCCGATCCACCCCATTGGACCCTAAACTGCATTTTGGTGCATTTCGTACTATGTGGGTGCATTTGGGACCGTTCGGTTGCCTTACGGAACTCGGTGCAAAATGGGCCGAACTAGTGCAAAAGTTTGTGCCATGAAGTCGCGTCGGAATTTTTCGCAACGAATGCATCCGATCCACCCCATTGGACCCTAAACTAACGTTTTGGTGCGTTTCGTACTATTTGGGTGCATTTGGGACCGTTTGGTTGCCTTACGAAACTCGGTGCAAAGCGGGCCGAACTAGTGCAAAAGTTTGTGCCACAAAGTCACGTCAGATTTTTTCAGAACGAACGCACCCGATCCACCCCATTGGACCCTAAACTGACATTTTGGTGCATTTCATACTATTTGGGTGCATTTGGGACCGTTTGGTTGCCTTAAGAAACTGGATGCAAAGCGGGCCGAACTAGTGAAAAAGTTTGTGCCACGAAGTCACGTCGAAATTTTTCACAACGAACACACCCGATCCACCCCATTGGACCCTAAACTGATGTTTTCGTGCATTTCGTACTATTTGAGTGCATTTGGGTCCGTTCAGTTGCCTTACGGAACTTGGTGCAAAATGGGCCGAACTAGTGCAAAAGTTCGTGCCACGAAGTCGCATCGGAATTTTTCGCGACGAAGGCACCTGATCCACCCCATTGGACCCTAAACTGATGTTTTGGTGTATTTCTTACTATTTGGGTGTATTTGAGACCATTTGGTTACCTTACGGAACTCGGTGCAAAGCGGCCCGAACTAGTGCAGTATGTGCCACGAAGTCGCGTCGGAATTTTTCGCAACGAAACAACCGATCCACCCCATTAGACCCTAAACTAACGTTTTGGTGCGTTTTGTACTATTTGGTGCATTTGGGACCGTTTGGTTGCCTTACGAAACTCGGTGCAAAACGGGCCGAACTAGTGCAAAAGTTCGTGCCACGAAGTCGCGTCGGAATTTTTCGCAACGAACGCACACGATCCACCTTACAGGACCCTAAACTGATGTTTTAGTGCATTCCGTACTATTTCGGTGCATTTGAGACCGTTTGGTTGCCTTACGGAACTTGGTGCAAAACGGGCCGAACTAGTGCAAAAGTTTGTGCCACGAAGTCGCATCGGAATTTTTCGCGACGAAGGCACTCGATACACCCCATTGGACCCTTAACTGATGTTTTGGTGCGTTTTGTACTATTTGGGTGCATTTGGGACCGTTAGGTTGCCTTACGGAACTTGGTGCAAAACGGGCCGAACTAGTGCAAAAGTTCGTGCCACGAAGTCGCATCAGAATTTTTCACGACGAAGGCACCCGATCCACCCCATTGGACCCTAAACTGACGTTTTGGTGTATTTCTTACTACTTCGGTGCATTAGGGACCGTTTGGTTGCCTTACGAAACTCGGTGCAAAACGTGCCGAACTAGTTTAAAAGTTCGTGCCACGAAGTCGCGTCGGAATTTTTCGCAATGAACGCACACGATCCAGCTTATAGGACCCTAAACTAATGTTTTAGTGTGTTCCGTACTATTTGGGTGCATTTGAGACCGTTTGGTTGCCTTACGGAACTTGGTGCAAAACGGGTCGAACTAGTGCAAAAGTTCGTGCCACGAAGTCGCGTCGTAATTTTTCACAACAAATGCTCACGATCCACCTTATAGGACCCTAAACTGATGTTTTAGTGTGTTCCATACTATTTGGGTGCATTTGAGACCGTTTGGTTGCCTTACGGAACTTGGTGCAAAACGGGCCGAACTAGTGCAAAAGTTCGTGCCACGAAGTCGCGCCGGAATTTTTCGCAACGAACGCACACGATCCACTTTATAGGACCCAAAACTTATGTTTTAGTGTGTTCCTTACTATTTGGGTGCATTTGAGACCGTTTGGTTGCCTTACGGAACTTGGTGCCAAACGGGCCGAACTAGTGCAAAAGTTCGTGCCACGAAGTCGCGTCGGAATTTTTCGCAACGAACGCACACGATCCACCTTACAGGACCCTAAACTGATGTTTTAGTGCATTCCGTACTATTTCGGTGCATTTGAGACCGTTTGGTTGCCTTACGGAACTTGGTGCAAAACGGGCCGAACTAGTGCAAAAGTTCGTGCCACGAAAGTCGCATCGGAATTTTTCGCGACGAAGGCACTCGATACACCCCATTGGACCCTTAACTGATGTTTTGGTGCATTTTGTACTATTTGGGTGCATTTGGGACCGTTTGGTTGCCTTACGAAACTCGGTGCAAAGCTGGCCGAACTATTTCAAAAGTTTGTGCCACGAAGTCACGTCAGAATTTTTTGAACGAACGCACCCGATCCACCCCATTGGACCCTAAACTGACGTTTTGATGCGTTTCATACTATTTGGGTGCATTTGGGACCGTTTGGTTGCATTACGAAACTCGGTGCAAAGCGGGTCGAACTAGTGCAAAAGTTCGTGCCACGAAGTCGCGTCGAAATTTTTCACAACGAACACACCCAATAAACCCCATTGACCCTAAACTGATATTTTGGTGCGTTTCGTACTATTTGGTGCATTTGGGACAGTTCGGTTGCCTTACGGAACTCGGTGCAAACCAGGGCGAACTAGTGCAAAAGTTCGTGCCACGAAGTCGCGTTGGAATTTTTTGAAACAAATGCACACGATCCACCTTATAGGACCCTAAACTGATGTTTTAGTGCGTTCTGTACTGTTTGGGTGCATTTGAGACTGTTTGTTTGCCTTACGGAACTTGGTGCAAAACGGGCCAAACTAGTGCAAAAGTTCGAGCCACGAAGTCGCATCGGAATTTTTCGCGACGAAAGCACCCGTTCCACCCCATTGGACCCCAAACTGATGTTTTTGTGTGTTTCATACTATTTTGGTGCATTTGGGACCGTTTCGTTGCCTTACGAAACTCGGTGCAAAGCGGGCCAAACTAGTGCAAAAGTTCATGCCACAAAGTCGCGTAGGAATTTTTCGCAACGAACGCACCCGATCCACCCCATTGGACCCTAAACTGACATTTTGGTGCATTTCATACTATTTGGGTGCATTTGGGACCGTCCGGTTGCCTTACGGAACTCAGTGCAAAATGGGCCGAACTAGTGCAAAAGTTCGTGCCATGAAGTTGCATCGGAATTTTCGCAACGAATGCATCCGATCCACCCCATTGGACCCTAAACTGACGTTTTGGTTCGTTTCGTACTATTTGGGTGCATTTGGGACCGTTTGGTTGCCTTACGAAACTCGGTTCAAAGCGGGCCGAACTAGGGCAAAAGTTTGTGCCACGAAGTCGCGTCAGAATTTTTCAGAACGAACGCACCCGATCCACCCCATTGGATCCTAAACTGACATTTTGGTGCGTTTCATACAATTTGGGTGCATTTGGGACTGTTTGGTTGCCTTACGAAACTCGGTGCAAAGCGGGCCGAACTAGTGCAAAAGTTCGTGCCACGAAGTCGCGTCGAAATTTTTCACAACGAACACACCCGATCCACCCCATTGGACCCTAAACGGATGTTTTGGTGCATTTTGTACTATTTGGGTGCATTTAGGACCGTTCGGTTGCCTTACGGAACTCGGTGCAAAACGGGCCGAACTAGTGCAAAAGTTCGTGCCACGAAGACGCATCTGAATTTTTCGCAACGAACGCACACGAGCCACCATATAGGACACTAAACTGATGTTTTATTGCATTCCTTACTATTTGGGTGCATTTGAGACCGTTTGGTTGCCTTACAGAACTTGGTGCAAAATGGGCCGAACTAGTGCAAAAGTTCGTGCCACGAAGTCGCGTAGGAATTTTTGGAAACGAACGCACCCGATCCACCCCATTGGACCCTAAACTGCATTTTGGTGCATTTCGTACTATGTGGGTGCATTTGGGACC
The DNA here is from genome assembly GCF_016808335.1 of Panicum virgatum. Lineage (NCBI taxonomy): Eukaryota > Viridiplantae > Streptophyta > Magnoliopsida > Poales > Poaceae > Panicum > Panicum virgatum. Next base: position 37,050 of record NW_024376279.1, read on the forward strand.
GTTCGGTTGCCTTACGGAACTCGGTGCAAAATGGGCCGAACTAGTGCAAAAGTTTGTGCCATGAAGTCGCGTCGGAATTTTTCGCAACGAATGCATCCGATCCACCCCATTGGACCCTAAACTAACGTTTTGGTGCGTTTCGTACTATTTGGGTGCATTTGGGACCGTTTGGTTGCCTTACGAAACTCGGTGCAAAGCGGGCCGAACTAGTGCAAAAGTTTGTGCCACAAAGTCACGTCAGATTTTTTCAGAACGAACGCACCCGATCCACCCCATTGGACCCTAAACTGACATTTTGGTGCATTTCATACTATTTGGGTGCATTTGGGACCGTTTGGTTGCCTTACGAAACTGGATGCAAAGCGGGCCGAACTAGTGAAAAAGTTTGTGCCACGAAGTCACGTCGAAATTTTTCACAACGAACACACCCGATCCACCCCATTGGACCCTAAACTGATGTTTTGGTGCATTTCGTACTATTTGAGTGCATTTGGGACCGTTCGGTTGCCTTACGGAACTTGGTGCAAAATGGGCCGAACTAGTGCAAAAGTTCGTGCCACGAAGTCGCATCGAAATTTTTCGCGACGAAGGCACCTGATCCACCCCATTGGACCCTAAACTGACGTTTTGGTGTATTTCTTACTATTTGCGTGCATTTGAGACCATTTGGTTACCTTACGGAACTCGGTGCAAAGCGGCCCGAACTAGTGCAGTATGTGCCACGAAGTCGCGTCGGAATTTTTCGCAACGAACACAACCGATCCACCCCATTAGACCCTAAACTAACGTTTTGGTGCGTTTTGTACTATTTGGTGCATTTGGGACCGTTCGGTTGCCTTACGAAACTCGGTGCAAAACGGGCCGAACTAGTGCAAAAGTTCGTGCCACGAAGTCGCGTCGGAATTTTTCGCAACGAACGCACACGATCCACCTTATAGGACCGTAAACTGATGTTTTGGTGTGTTACGTACTATTTGGGTGCATTTGAGACCGTTAGGTTGCCTTACGGAACTTGGTGCAAAACGGGCCGAACTAGTGCAAAAGTTCGTGCCACGAAGTCGCATCAGAATTTTTCGCGACGAAGGCACCCGATCCACCCCATTGGACCCTAAATTGACGTTTTGGTGTATTTCTTACTACTTGGGTGCATTAGGGACCGTTTGGTTGCCTTACGAAACTCGGTGCAAAACGGGCCGAACTAGTGCAAAAGTTCGTGCCACGAAGTCGCGCCGGAATTTTTCGCAACGAACGCACACGATCCACTTTATAGGACCCAAAACTTATGTTTTAGTGTGTTCCTTACTATTTGGGTGCAGTTGAGACCGTTTGGTTGCCTTACGGAACTTGGTGCCAAACGGGCCGAACTAGTGCAAAAGTTCGTGCCACGAAGTCGCGTCGGAATTTTTCGCAACGAACGCACACGATCCACCTTACAGGACCCTAAACTGATGTTTTAGTGCATTCCGTACTATTTCGGTGCATTTGAGACCGTTTGGTTGCCTTACGGAACTTGGTGCAAAACGGGCCGAACTAGTGCAAAAGTTCGTGCCACGAAGTCGCATCGGAATTTTTCGCGACGAAGGCACTCGATACACCCCATTGGACCCTTAACTGATGTTTTGGTGCGTTTTGTACTATTTGGGTGCATTTGGGACCGTTTGGTTGCCTTACGAAACTCGGTGCAAAGCTGGCCGAACTAGTTCAAAAGTTTGTGCCACGAAGTCACGTCAGAATTTTTTGAACGAACGCACCCGATCCACCCCATTGGACCCTAAACTGACGTTTTGATGCGTTTCATACTATTTGGGTGCATTTGGGACCGTTTGGTTGCATTACGAAACTCGGTGCAAAGCGGGTCGAACTAGTGCAAAAGTTCGTGCCACGAAGTCGCGTCGAAATTTTTCACAACGAACACACCCAATAAACCCCATTGACCCTAAACTGATATTTTGGTGCGTTTCGTACTATTTGGTGCATTTGGGACAGTTCGGTTGCCTTACGGAACTCGGTGCAAACCAGGGCGAACTAGTGCAAAAGTTCGTGCCACGAAGTCGCATCAGAATTTTTCGCGACGAAGGCACCCGATCCACCCCATTGGACCCTAAATTGACGTTTTGGTGTATTTCTTACTACTTGGGTGCATTAGGGACCGTTTGGTTGCCTTACGAAACTCGGTGCAAAACGGGCCGAACTAGTGCAAAAGTTCGTGCCACGAAGTCGCGTCGGAATTTTTCGCAATGAACGCACACGATCCAGCTTATAGGACCCTAAACTAATGTTTTAGTGTGTTCCGTACTATTTGGGTGCATTTGAGACCGTTTGGTTGCCTTACGGAACTTGGTGCAAAACGGGTCGAACTAGTGCAAAAGTTCGTGCCACGAAGTCGCGTCGTAATTTTTCACAACAAATGCTCACGATCCACCTTATAGGACCCTAAACTGATGTTGTAGTGTGTTCCATACTATTTGGGTGCATTTGAGACCGTTTGGTTGCCTTACGGAACTTGGTGCAAAACGGGCCGAACTAGTGCAAAAGTTCGTGCCACGAAGTCGCGCCGGAATTTTTCGCAACGAACGCACACGATCCACTTTATAGGACCCAAAACTTATGTTTTAGTGTGTTCCTTACTATTTGGGTGCAGTTGAGACCGTTTGGTTGCCTTACGGAACTTGGTGCCAAACGGGCCGAACTAGTGCAAAAGTTCGTGCCACGAAGTCGCGTCGGAATTTTTCGCAACGAACGCACACGATCCACCTTACAGGACCCTAAACTGATGTTTTAGTGCATTCCGTACTATTTCGGTGCATTTGAGACCGTTTGGTTGCCTTACGGAACTTGGTGCAAAACGGGCCGAACTAGTGCAAAAGTTCGTGCCACGAAAGTCGCATCGGAATTTTTCGCGACGAAGGCACTCGATACACCCCATTGGACCCTTAACTGATGTTTTGGTGCGTTTTGTACTATTTGGGTGCATTTGGGACCGTTTGGTTGCCTTACGAAACTCGGTGCAAAGCTGGCTGAACTAGTTCAAAAGTTTGTGCCACGAAGTCACGTCAGAATTTTTTGAACGAACGCACCCGATCCACCCCATTGGACCCTAAACTGACGTTTTGATGCGTTTCATACTATTTGGGTGCATTTGGGACCGTTTGGTTGCATTACGAAACTCGGTGCAAAGCGGGTCGAACTAGTGCAAAAGTTCGTGCCACGAAGTCGCGTCGAAATTTTTCACAACGAACACACCCAATAAACCCCATTGACCCTAAACTGATATTTTGGTGCGTTTCGTACTATTTGGTGCATTTGGGACAGTTCGGTTGCCTTACGGAACTCGGTGCAAACCAGGGCGAACTAGTGCAAAAGTTCGTGCCACGAAGTCGCGTTGGAATTTTTTGAAACAAATGCACACGATCCACCTTATAGGACCCTAAACTGATGTTTTAGTGCGTTCTCTACTGTTTGGGTGCATTTGAGACTGTTTGTTTGCCTTACGGAACTTGGTGCAAAACGGGCCAAACTAGTGCAAAAGTTCGTGCCACGAAGTCGCATCGGAATTTTTCGCGACGAAGGCACCCGTTCCACCCCATTGGACCCTAAACTGATGTTTTTGTGTGTTTCATACTATTTTGGTGCATTTGGGACCGTTTCGTTGCCTTACGAAACTCGGTGCAAAGCGGGCCAAACTAGTGCAAAAGTTCATGCCACAAAGTCGTGTAGGAATTTTTCGCAACGAACGCACCCGATCCACCCCATTGGACCCTAAACTGACATTTTGGTGCATTTCATACTATTTGGGTGAATTTGGGACCGTTCGGTTGCCTTACGGAACTCAGTGCAAAATGGGCCGAACTAGTGCAAAAGTTCGTGCCATGAAGTTGCATCGGAATTTTCGCAACGAATGCATCCGATCCACCCCATTGGACCCTAAACTGACGTTTTGGTTCGTTTCGTACTATTTGGGTGCATTTGGGACCGTTTGGTTGCCTTACGAAACTCGGTTCAAAGCGGGCCGAACTAGGGCAAAAGTTTGTGCCACGAAGTCGCGTCAGAATTTTTCAGAACGAACGCACCCGATCCACCACATTGGATCCTAAACTGACATTTTGGTGTGTTTCATACTATTTGGGTGCATTTGGGACTGTTTGGTTGCCTTACGAAACTCGGTGCAAAGCGGGCCGAACTAGTGCAAAAGTTCGTGCCACGAAGTCGCGTCGAAATTTTTCACAACGAACCCACCCGATCCACCCCATTGGACCCTAAACGGATGTTTTGGTGCATTTTGTACTATTTGGGTGCATTTAGGACCGTTCGGTTGCCTTACGGAACTCGGTGCAAAACGGGCCGAACTAGTGCAAAAGTTCGTGCCACGAAGACGCATCTGAATTTTTCGCAACGAACGCACACGAGCCACCATATAGGACACTAAACTGATGTTTTATTGCGTTCCTTACTATTTGGGTGCATTTGAGACCGTTTGGTTGCCTTACGGAACTTGGTGCAAATGGGCCGAACTAGTACAAAAGTTCGTGCCACGAAGTCGCATCGGTATTTTTTGCGACGAAGGCACCCGATCCACCCCATTGGACCCTAAACTGACGTTTTGGTGTATTTCTTACTATTTGGGTGCATTTGAGACCGTTTGGTTGCCTTACGGAACTCGGTGCAAAGCGGGCCGAACTAGTGCAAAAGTTCGTGCCACGAAGTCGAGTCGGAATTTTTCGCAACGAACACACCCGATCCACCCCATTAGACCCTAAACTAACATTTTAGTGCGTTTCGTACTATTTGGGTGCATTTGAGACCGTTCGGTTGCATTACGGGACTCGGTGCAAAACGGGCCAAACTAGTGCAAAAGTTCGTGCCACAAAGTCCTTTCGGAATTTTTCGCAACGAACGCACACAATCCACCTTATAGGACCCCAAACTGATCTTTTAGTGTGTTCCGTACTATTTGGGTGCATTTCAGACTGTTTGGTTGCCTTACAGAACTTGGTGCTAAACGGGCCGAACTAGTGCAAAAGTTCGTGCCACGAAGTCGCGCCGGAATTTTTCGCAACGAACGCACACGATCCACTTTATAGGACCCAAAACTTATGTTTTAGTGTGTTCCTTACTATTTGGGTGCATTTGAGACCGTTTGGTTGCCTTACGGAACTTGGTGCCAAACTGGCCGAACTAGTGCAAAAGTTCGTGCCACGAAGTCGCGTCGGAATTTTTCGCAACGAATGCACACGATCCACCTTACAGGACCCTAAACTGATGTTTTAGTGCATTCCGTACTATTTCGGTGCATTTGAGACCCTTTGGTTGCCTTACGGAACTTGGTGCAAAACGGGCCGAACTAGTGTAAAAGTTCGTGCCACGAATTCGCATCGGAATTTTTCGCGACAATGGCACCCGATACACCCCATTGGACCCTAAACTGATGTTTTGGTGCGTTTCGTACTATTTGGTGTATTTGGGACAGTTCGGTTGCCTTACGGAACTCGGTGCAAAACAGGCCGAACTAGTGCAAAAGTTCGTGCCACGAAGTCGCGTCGGAATTTTTCGCAACGAACGCAGAAGATCCACCTTATAAGACACTAAACTGATATTTTAATGTGTTCCTTACTATTTGGGTGCATTTGAGACCATTTGGTTGCCTTACGGAACTTGGTGCAAAATGGGCCGAACTAGTGCAAAAGTTCGTGCCACGAAGTCGCATCGGAATTTTTCGCGACGAAGGCACCCGATCCACCCCATTGGACCCTAAACTGAAGTTTTGGTGCGTTTCATACTATTTTGGTGCATTTGGGACCATTTCGTTGCCTTACGAAACTCTGTGCAAAGCGAGCCGAACTTGTGCAAAAGTTCGTGCCATAAAGTCGCGTAGGAATTTTTCGCAACGAACGCACCCGATCCACCCCATTGGACCCTAAACTGGCATTTTGGGCATTTCGTACTATTTGGGTGCATTTGGGCCCGTTCGGTTGCCTTACGGAACTCGGTGCAAAATGGGCCGAAGTAGTGCAAAAGTTCGTGCCTTGAAGTCGCGTCGGAATTTTTCGCAACGAATGCATCCGATCCACCCCATTGGACCCTAAACTGACGTTTTGGTGTGTTTCGTACTATTTGGGGGCATTTGGGACCGTTTGGTTGCCTTACGAAACTCGTTGCAAAGCGGGCCGAACTAGTGCAAAAGTTCGTGCCACGAAGTCGCTTCGGAATTCTTCGCAGCGAACACACCCGATCCACCCCATTAGACCCTAAACTAACGTTTTTTTTGCGTTTCGTACTATTTGGGTGCATTTGGGATGTTCGGTTGCCTTACGGAACTCGGTGCAAAATGGGCCGAACTAGTGCAAAAGTTTGTGGCACGAAGTCACGTCAGAATTTTTCAGAATGAACGCACCCGATCCACCCCATTGGACCCTAAACTGATGTTTTCGTGCGTTCCGTACTATTTGGGTGCATTGGAGACTGTTTGGTTGCCTTACGAAACTCAGTGCAAAACGGGCCGAACTAGTGCAAAAGTTCGTGCCACGAAGTCGCGTCCGAATTTTTCACAACGAACTCACACGATCCACTTTATAGGACCCTAAACTGATGTTTTAGTGTGTTCCGTACTATTAGGGTGCATTTGAGACCGTTTGGTTGCCTTACGGAACTTGGTGCAAAACGGGCCGAACTAGTGCAAAAGTTCGTGCCACGAAGTCGCATCGGAATTTTTCGCAACGAATGCACACGATCCACTATATAGGACCCTAAACTAATGTTTTAGTGTGTTCCGTATTATTTGGGTGCATTTGAGACCGTTTGGTTGCCTTACGGAACTTGGTGCAAAATGGGCCGAACTAGTGCAAAAGTTCGTGCCACGAAGACGCGTCTGAATTTTTCGCAACGAATGCACATGATCCACCTTATAGGACACTAAACTGATGTTTTATTGCGTTCCTTACTATTTGGGTGCATTTGAGACCGTTTGGTTGCCTTACGGAACTTGGTGCAAAATGGGCCGAACTAGTGCAAAAGTTCGTGCCACGAAGTCGCGTCGGAATTTTTCGCAACGAACACACCCGATCCACCACATTAGACCCTAAACTAACGTTTTGGTGCGTTTCGTACTATTTGGGTGCATTTGGGACCGTTCGGTCGCCTTACGGAACTCGGTGCAAAACGGGCCGAACTAGTGCAAAAGTTCGTGCCACGAAGTCGCGTCGGAATTTTTAGCAACGAACGCACACGATCCACCTTATAGGACACTAAACTAATGTTTTATTGCATTTCTTACTATTTGGGTGCATTTGAGACAGTTTGGTTGCCTTACGGAACTTGGTGCAAAACGGGCCGAACTAGTGCAAAAGTTCGTGCCACGAAGTCGCGTTGGAATTTTTTGCAACAAATGCACACGATCCACATTATAGGACCCTAAACTGATGTTTTAGTGCGTTCTGTACTATTTGGGTGCATTTGAGACCGTTTGTTTGCCTTATGGAACTTCGTGCAAAACGGGCCGAACTAGTGCAAAAGTTCGTGCGACGAAGTCGCGTCGGAATTTTTCATAACGAATGCACACGATCCACTTTATAGGACCCTAAACTGATGTTTTAGTGCGTTCCTTACTATTTGGGTGCATTTGAGACCGTTTGGTTGCCTTAGGGAACTTGGTGCCAAACGGGCCGAACTAGTGCAAAAGTTTGTGCCACGAAGTCGCGTCGGAATTTTTCGCAACGAACACACACGAGCCACCTTATAGGACCCTAAACTGATGTTTTAGTGCATTCCGTACTATTTGAGTGCATTTGAGACCGTTTGGTTGCCTTACGGAACTTGGTGCAAAACGGGCCGAACTAGTGCAAAAGTTCGTGCCACGAAGTCGCCTCGGAATTTTTCGAGACGAAGGCACCCGATCCACCCCATTGGACCCTAAACTGATGTTTTGGTGCATTTCATACTATTTTGGTCATTTGGGACCCTTTCGTTGCCTTACAAAACTCGATGCAAAGCGGGTCGAACAAGTGCAAAAGTTCGTGCCACAAAGTCGCGTAGGAATTTTTCAAAACGAACGCACCCGATCCACCCCATTGGACCCTAAACTGCATTTTGGTGCATTTCGTACTATGTGGGTGCATTTGGGACCGTTCGGTTACCTTACGGAACTCGGTGCAAAATGGGCCGAACTAGTGCAAAAGTTCGTGCTATGAAGTCGCGTCGGAATTTTTCACAACGAATGCATCCGATCCACCCCATTGGACCCTAAACTGATGTTTTGGTGCATTTCGTACTATTTGGGTGCATTTGGGACCGTTCGGTTGCCTTACGGAACTTGGTGCAAAATGGGCCGAACTAGTGCAAAAGTTCGTGCCATGAAGTCGCATCGGAATTTTTCGCGACGAAGGCACCTGATCCACCCCATTGGACCCTAAACTGACGTTTTGGTGTATTTCTTACTATTTGGGTGCATTTGAGACCATTTGGTTACCTTACGGAACTCGGTGCAAAGCGGCCCGAACTAGTGCAGTATGTGCCACGAAGTCGCGTCGGAATTTTTCGCAACGAACACAATCGATCCACCCCATTAGACCCTAAACTAACGTTCTGGTGTGTTTCGTACTATTTGGTGCATTTGGGACCGTTCGGTTGCCTTACGGAACTCGGTGCAAAACGGGCCGAACTAGTGCAAAAGTTCGTGCCACGAAGTCGCGTCGGAATTTTTCGCAACGAACGCACATGATCCACCTTATAGGACCGTAAACTGATGTTTTGGTGTGTTCCGTACTATTTGGGTGCATTTGAGACCGTTTGGTTGCCTTACGGAACTTGGTGCAAAACGGGCCGAACTAGTGCAAAAGTTCGTGCCACGAAGTCGCATCAGAATTTTTCGCGACGAAGGCACCCGATCCACCCCATTGGACCCTAAACTGACATTTTGGTGTATTTCTTACTACTTGGGTGCATTAGGGATCGTTTGGTTGCCTTACGAAACTCGGTGCAAAACGGGCCGAACTAGTGCAAAAGTTCGTGCCACGAAGTCGCGTCGGAATTTTTCGCAACGAACGCACACGATCCAGCTTATAGGACCCTAAACTAATGTTTTAGTGTGTTCCGTACTATTTGGGTGCATTTGAGACCGTTTGGTTGCCTTACGGAACTTGGTGCAAAACGGGTCGAACTAGTGCAAAAGTTCGTGCCACGAAGTCGCGTCGTAATTTGTCGCAACAAATGCTCATGATCCACCTTATAGGACCCTAAACTGATGTTTTAGTGTGTTCCATACTATTTGGGTGCATTTGAGACCGTTTGGTTGCCTTACGGAACTTGGTGCAAAACGGGCCGAACTAGTGCAAAAGTTCGTGCCACGAAGTCGCGTCGGAATTTTTCGCAACGAACGCACACGATCCACCTTATAGGACCCTAAACTAATGTTTTAGTTCATTCCGTACTATTTCGGTGCATTTGAGACCGTTTGGTTGCCTTACGGAACTTGGTGCAAAACGGGCCGAACTAGTGCAAAAGTTTGTGCCACGAAGTCGCTTCGGAATTTTTCGCGACGAAGGCACTCGATACACCCCATTGGACCCTAAACTGACGTTTTGGTGCGTTTTGTACTATTTGGGTGCATTTGGGACCGTTTGGTTGCCTTACGAAACTCGGTGCAAAGCTGGCCGAACTAGTTCAAAAGTTTGTGCCACGAAGTCACGTCAGAATTTTTTCAAAGAACGCACCCGATCCACCCCATTGGACCCTAAACTGATGTTTTGATGCGTTTCATACTATTTGGGTGCATTTGGGACCGTTTGGTTGCATTACGAAACTCGGTGCAAAGCGTTCGAACTAGTGCAAAAGTTCGTGCCACGAAGTCGCGTCGAAATTTTTCACAACGAACACACCCAATAAACCCCATTGACCCTAAACTGATATTTTCGTGCGTTTCATACTATTTGGTGCATTCGGGACAGTTCGGTTGCCTTACGGAACTCAGTGCAAACCAGGCCGAACTAGTGCAAAAGTTCGTGCCACGAAGTCGCGTTGGAATTTTTTGAAACAAATGCACACGATCCACCTTATAGGACCCTAAACTGATGTTTTAGTGCATTCTGTACTATTTGGGTGCATTTGAGACTGTTTGTTTGCCTTACGGAACTTCGTGCAAAACGGGCCAAACTAGTACAAAAGTTTGTGCACGAAGTCGCGTCGGAATTTTTCGCAACGAACGCACACGATCCACTTTATAGGACCCTAAACTGACGTTTTGGTGAATTTCTTACTATTTGGGTGCATTTGAGACCGTTTGGTTGCCTTACGGAACTCGGTGCAAAGCGGGCCGAACTAGTGCAAAAGTTCGTGCCACGAAGTCGCGTCGGAATTTTTCGCAACGAACGCACACGAGCCATCGTATAGGACCCTAAACTGATGTTTTAGTGCATTCCGTACTATTTGGGTGCATTTGAGACCGTTTGGTTGCCTTACGGAACTTGGTGCAAAACGGGCCGAACTAGTGCTAAAGTTCGTGCCACGAAGTCGCATCGGAATTTTTCGCGACTAAAGGCACCCGATCCACCCCATTGGACCCTAAACTGATGTTTTGGTGCATTTCATACTATTTTGGTCATTTGGGACCCTTTCGTTGCCTTACGAAACTCGATGCAAAGCGGGTCGAACTAGTGCAAAAGTTCGTGCCACAAAGTCGCGTAGGAATTTTTCGAAACGAACGCACCCGATCCACCCCATTGGACCCTAAAATGCATTTTGGTGCATTTCGTACTATGTGGGTGCATTTGGGACCGTTCGGTTGCCTTACGGAACTCGGTGCAAAATGGGCCGAACTAGTGCAAAAGTTTGTGCCATGAAGTCGCGTCGGAATTTTTCGCAACGAATGCATCCGATCCACCCCATTGGACCCTAAACTAACGTTTTGGTGCGTTTCATACTATTTGGGTGCATTTGGGACCGTTTGGTTGCCTTACGAAACTCGGTGCAAAGCGGGCCGAACTAGTGCAAAAGTTTTTGCCACAAAGTCACGTCAGATTTTTTCAGAACGAACGCACCCGATCCACCCCATTGGACCCTAAACTGACATTTTGGTGCATTTCATACTATTTGGGTGCATTTGGGACCGTTTGGTTGCCTTACGAAACTGGATGCAAAGCGGGCCGAACTAGTGAAAAAGTTTGTGCCACGAAGTCACGTCGAAATTTTTCACAACGAACACACCCGATCCACCCCATTGGACCCTAAACTGATGTTTTGGTGCATTTCGTACTATTTGAGTGCATTTGGGACCGTTCGGTTGCCTTACGGAACTTGGTGCAAAATGGGCCGAACTAGTGCAAAAGTTCGTGCCACGAAGTCGCATCGGAATTTTTCGCGACGAAGGCACCTGATCCACCCCATTGGACCCTAAACTGACGTTTTGGTGTATTTCTTACTATTTGGGTGCATTTGAGACCATTTGGTTACCTTACGGAACTCGGTGCAAAGCGGCCCGAACTAGTCCAGTATGTGCCACGAAGTCGCGTCGGAATTTTTCGCAACGAACGCACATGATCCACCTTATAGGACCGTAAACTGATGTTTTGGTGTGTTCCGTACTATTTGGGTGCATTTGAGACCGTTTGGTTGCCTTACGGAACTTGGTGCAAAACGGGCCGAACTAGTGCAAAAGTTCGTGCCACGAAGTCGCATCAGAATTTTTCGCGACGAAGGCACCCGATCCACCCCATTGGACCCTAAACTGACATTTTGGTGTATTTCTTACTACTTGGGTGCATTAGGGATCGTTTGGTTGCCTTACGAAACTCGGTGCAAAACGGGCCGAACTAGTGCAAAAGTTCGTGCCACGAAGTCGCGTCGGAATTTTTCGCAACGAACGCACACGATCCAGCTTATAGGACCCTAAACTAATGTTTTAGTGTGTTCCGTACTATTTGGGTGCATTTGAGACCGTTTGGTTGCCTTACGGAACTTGGTGCAAAACGGGTCGAACTAGTGCAAAAGTTCGTGCCACGAAGTCGCGTCGTAATTTTTCGCAACAAATGCTCATGATCCACCTTATAGGACCCTAAACTGATGTTTTAGTGTGTTCCATACAATTTGGGTGCATTTGAGACCGTTTGGTTGCCTTACGGAACTTGGTGCAAAACGGGCCGAACTAGTGCAAAAGTTCGTGCCACGAAGTCGCGTCGGAATTTTTCGCAACGAACGCACACGATCCACCTTATAGGACCCTAAACTAATGTTTTAGTTCATTCCGTACTATTTCGGTGCATTTGAGACCGTTTGGTTGCCTTACGGAACTTGGTGCAAAACGGGCCGAACTAGTGCAAAAGTTTGTGCCACGAAGTCGCATCGGAATTTTTCGCGACGAAGGCACTCGATACACCCCATTGGACCCTAAACTGACGTTTTGGTGCGTTTTGTACTATTTGGGTGCATTTGGGACCGTTTGGTTGCCTTACGAAACTCGGTGCAAAGCTGGCCGAACTAGTTCAAAAGTTTGTGCCACGAAGTCACGTCAGAATTTTTTGAAAGAACGCACCCGATCCACCCCATTGGACCCTAAACTGATGTTTTGATGCGTTTCATACTATTTGGGTGCATTTGGGACCGTTTGGTTGCATTACGAAACTCGGTGCAAAGCGGGTCGAACTAGTGCAAAAGTTCGTGCCACGAAGTCGCGTCGAAATTTTTCACAACGAACACACCCAATAAACCCCATTGACCCTAAACTGATATTTTCGTGCGTTTCATACTATTTGGTGCATTCGGGACAGTTCGGTTGCCTTACGGAACTCGGTGCAAACCAGGCCGAACTAGTGCAAAAGTTCGTGCCACGAAGTCGCGTTGGAATTTTTTGAAACAAATGCACACGATCCACCTTATAGGACCCTAAACTGATGTTTTAGTGCATTCTGTACTATTTGGGTGCATTTGAGACTGTTTGTTTGCCTTACGGAACTTCGTGCAAAACGGGCCAAACTAGTACAAAAGTTTGTGCACGAAGTCGCGTCGGAATTTTTCGCAACGAACGCACACGATCCACTTTATAGGACCCTAAACTGACGTTTTGGTGAATTTCTTACTATTTGGGTGCATTTGAGACCGTTTGGTTGCCTTACGGAACTCGGTGCAAAGCGGGCCGAACTAGTGCAAAAGTTCGTGCCACGAAGTCGCGTCGGAATTTTTCGCAACGAACGCACACGAGCCATCGTATAGGACCCTAAACTGATGTTTTAGTGCATTCCGTACTATTTGGGTGCATTTGAGACCGTTTGGTTGCCTTACGGAACTTGGTGCAAAACGGGCCGAACTAGTGCAAAAGTTCGTGCCACGAAGTCGCATCGGAATTTTTCGCGACTAAAGGCACCCGATCCACCCCATTGGACCCTAAACTGATGTTTTGGTGCATTTCATACTATTTTGGTCATTTGGGACCCTTTCGTTGCCTTACGAAACTCGATGCAAAGCGGGTCGAACTAGTGCAAAAGTTCGTGCCACAAAGTCGCGTAGGAATTTTTCGAAACGAACGCACCCGATCCACCCCATTGGACCCTAAAATGCATTTTGGTGCATTTCGTACTATGTGGGTGCATTTGGGACCGTTCGGTTGCCTTACGGAACTCGGTGCAAAATGGGCCGAACTAGTGCAAAAGTTTGTGCCATGAAGTAGCGTCGGAATTTTTCGCAACGAATGCATCCGATCCACCCCATTGGACCCTAAACTAACGTTTTCGTGCGTTTCGTACTATTTGGGTGCATTTGGGACCGTTTGGTTGCCTTACGAAACTCGGTGCAAAGCGGGCCGAACTAGTGCAAAAGTTTTTGCCACAAAGTCACGTCAGATTTTTTCAGAACGAACGCACCCGATCCACCCCATTGGACCCTAAACTGACATTTTGGTGCATTTCATACTATTTGGGTGCATTTGGGACCGTTTGGTTGCCTTACGAAACTGGATGCAAAGCGGGCCGAACTAGTGAAAAAGTTTGTGCCACGAAGTCACGTCGAAATTTTTCACAACGAACACACCCGATCCACCCCATTGGACCCTAAACTGATGTTTTGGTGCATTTCGTACTATTTGAGTGCATTTGGGACCGTTCGGTTGCCTTACGGAACTTGGTGCAAAATGGGCCGAACTAGTGCAAAAGTTCGTGCCACGAAGTCGCATCGGAATTTTTCGTGACGAAGGCACCTGATCCACCCCATTGGACCCTAAACTGACGTTTTGGTGTATTTCTTACTATTTGGGTGCATTTGAGACCATTTGGTTACCTTACGGAACTCGGTGCAAAGCGGCCCGAACTAGTCCAGTATGTGCCACGAAGTCGCGTCGGAATTTTTCGCAACGAACACAACCGATCCACCCCATTAGACCCTAAACTAACGTTTTGGTGCGTTTTATACTATTTGGTGCATTTGGGACCGTTCGGTTGCCTTACGGAACTCGGTGCAAAACGGGCCGAACTAGTGCAAAAGTTCGTGCCACGAAGTCACGTCGGAATTTTTCGCAACGAACGCACACGATCCACCTTACAGGACCCTAAACTGATGTTTTAGTGCATTCCGTACTATTTCGGTGCATTTGAGACCGTTTGGTTGCCTTACGGAACTTGGTGCAAAACGGGCCGAACTAGTGCAAAAGTTTGTGCCACGAAGTCGCATCGGAATTTTTCGCGACGAAGGCACTCGATACACCCCATTGGACCCTAAACTGACGTTTTGGTGCGTTTTGTACTATTTGGGTGCATTTGGGACCGTTTGGTTGCCTTACGAAACTCGGTGCAAAGCTGGCCGAACTAGTTCAAAAGTTTGTGCCACGAAGTCACGTCAGAATTTTTTGAAAGAACGCACCTGATCCACCCCATTGGACCCTAAACTGATGTTTTGATGCGTTTCATACTATTTGGGTGCATTTGGGACCGTTTGGTTGCATTACGAAACTCGGTGCAAAGCGGGTCGAACTAGTGCAAAAGTTCGTGCCACGAAGTCGCGTCGAAATTTTTCACAACGAACACACCCAATAAACCCCATTGACCCTAAACTGATATTTTCGTGCGTTTCATACTATTTGGTGCATTCGGGACAGTTCGGTTGCCTTACGGAACTCGGTGCAAACCAGGCCGAACTAGTGCAAAAGTTCGTGCCACGAAGTCGCGTTGGAATTTTTTGAAACAAATGCACACGATCCACCTTATAGGACCCTAAACTGATGTTTTAGTGCATTCTGTACTATTTGGGTGCATTTGAGACTGTTTGTTTGCCTTACGGAACTTCGTGCAAAACGGGCCAAACTAGTACAAAAGTTTGTGCACGAAGTCGCGTCGGAATTTTTCGCAACGAACGCACACGATCCACTTTATAGGACCCTAAACTGACGTTTTGGTGAATTTCTTACTATTTGGGTGCATTTGAGACCGTTTGGTTGCCTTACGGAACTCGGTGCAAAGCGGGCCGAACTAGTGCAAAAGTTCGTGCCACGAAGTCGCGTCGGAATTTTTCGCAACGAACGCACACGAGCCATCGTATAGGACCCTAAACTGATGTTTTAGTGCATTCCGTACTATTTGGGAGCATTTGAGACCGTTTGGTTGCCTTACGGAACTTGGTGCAAAACGGGCCGAACTAGTGCAAAAGTTCGTGCCACGAAGTCGCATCGGAATTTTTCGCGACTAAAGGCACCCAATCCACCCCATTGGACCCTAAACTGATGTTTTGGTGCATTTCATACTATTTTGGTCATTTGGGACCCTTTCGTTGCCTTACGAAACTCGATGCAAAGCGGGTCGAACTAGTGCAAAAGTTCGTGCCACAAAGTCGCGTAGGAATTTTTCGAAACGAACGCACCCGATCCACCCCATTGGACCCTAAACTGCATTTTGGTGCATTTCGTACTATGTGGGTGCATTTGGGACCGTTCGGTTGCCTTACGGAACTCGGTGCAAAATGGGCCGAACTAGTGCAAAAGTTTGTGCCATGAAGTCGCGTCGGAATTTTTCGCAACGAATGCATCCGATCCACCCCATTGGACCCTAAACTAACGTTTTGGTGCGTTTCGTACTATTTGGGTGCATTTGGGACCGTTTGGTTGCCTTACGAAACTCGGTGCAAAGCGGGCCGAACTAGTGCAAAAGTTTTTGCCACAAAGTCACGTCAGATTTTTTCAGAACGAACGCACCCGATCCACCCCATTGGACCCTAAACTGACATTTTGGTGCATTTCATACTATTTGGGTGCATTTGGGACCGTTTGGTTGCCTTACGAAACTGGATGCAAAGCGGGCCGAACTAGTGAAAAAGTTTGTGCCACGAAGTCACGTCGAAATTTTTCACAACGAACACACCCGATCCACCCCATTGGACCCTAAACTGATGTTTTGGTGCATTTCGTACTATTTGAGTGCATTTGGGACCGTTCGGTTGCCTTACGGAACTTGGTGCAAAATGGGCCGAACTAGTGCAAAAGTTCGTGCCACGAAGTCGCATCGGAATTTTTCGCGACGAAGGCACCTGATCCACCCCATTGGACCCTAAACTGACGTTTTGGTGTATTTCTTACTATTTGGGTGCATTTGAGACCATTTGGTTACCTTACGGAACTCGGTGCAAAGCGGCCCGAACTAGTCCAGTATGTGCCACGAAGTCGCGTCGGAATTTTTCGCAACGAACACAACCGATCCACCCCATTAGACCCTAAACTAACGTTTTGGTGCGTTTTATACTATTTGGTGCATTTGGGACCGTTCGGTTGCCTTACGGAACACGGTGCAAAACGGGCTGAACTAGTGCAAAAGTTCGTTCCACGAAGTCGCGTCGGAATTTTTCGCAACGAACGCACATGATCCACCTTACAGGACCCTAAACTGATGTTTTAGTGCATTCCGTACTATTTCGGTGCATTTGAGACCGTTTGGTTGCCTTACGGAACTTGGTGCAAAACGGGCCGAACTAGTGCAAAAGTTTGTGCCACGAAGTCGCATCGGAATTTTTCGCGACGAAGGCACTCGATACACCCCATTGGACCCTAAACTGACGTTTTGGTGCGTTTTGTACTATTTGGGTGCATTTGGGACGTTTGGTTGCCTTACGAAACTCGGTGCAAAGCTGGCCGAACTAGTTCAAAAGTTTGTGCCACGAAGTCACGTCAGAATTTTTTAAAAGAACGCACCCGATCCACCCCATTGGACCCTAAACTGATGTTTTGATGCGTTTCATACTATTTGGGTGCATTTGGGACCGTTTGGTTGCATTACGAAACTCGGTGCAAAGCGGGTCGAACTAGTGCAAAAGTTCGTGCCACGAAGTCGCGTCGGAATTTTCGCAACGAACGCACACGATCCACCTTACAGGACCCTAAACTGATGTTTTAGTGCATTCCGTACTATTTCGGTGCATTTGAGACCGTTTGGTTGCCTTACGGAACTTGGTGCAAAACGGGCCGAACTAGTGTAAAAGTTCGTGCCACGAATTCGCATCGGAATTTTTCGCGACAATGGCACCCGATACACCCCATTGAACCCTAAACTGATGTTTTGGTGCGTTTCGTACTATTTGGTGTATTTGGGACAGTTCGGTTGCCTTACGGAACTCGGTGCAAAACAGGCCGAACTAGTGCAAAAGTTCGTGCCACGAAGTCGCGTCGGAATTTTTCGCAACGAACGCAGAAGATCCACCTTATAAGACACTAAACTGATATTTTAATGTGTTCCTTACTATTTGGGTGCATTTGAGACCGTTTGGTTGCCTTACGGAACTTGGTGCAAAATGGGCCGAACTAGTGCAAAAGTTCGTGCCACGAAGTCGCATCGGAATTTTTCACGACGAAGGCACCCGATCCACCCCATTGGACCCTAAACTGAAGTTTTGGTGCGTTTCATACTATTTTGGTGCATTTGGGACCATTTCGTTGCCTTACGAAACTCTGTGCAAAGCGAGCCGAACTTGTGCAAAAGTTCGTGCCATAAAGTCGCGTAGGAATTTTTCGCAACGAACGCACCCAATCCACCCCATTGGACCCTAAACTGGCATTTTGGGCATTTCGTACTATTTGGGTGCATTTGGGACCGTTCGGTTGCCTTATGGAACTCGGTGCAAAATGGGCCGAACTAGTGCAAAAGTTCGTGCCTTGAAGTCGCGTCGGAATTTTTCGCAACGAATGCATCCGATCCACCCCATTGGACCCTAAACTGACGTTTTGGTGTGTTTCGTACTATTTGGGGGCATTTGGGACCGTTTGGTTGCCTTACGAAACTCGTTGCAAAGCGGGCCGAACTAGTGCAAAAGTTCGTGCCACGAAGTCGCGTCGGAATTCTTCGCAGCGAACACACCCGATCCACCCCATTAGACCCTAAACTAACGTTTTTTTGCGTTTCGTACTATTTGGGTGCATTTGGGATGTTCGGTTGCCTTACGGAACTCGGTGCAAAATGGGCCGAACTAGTGCAAAAGTTTGTGGCACGAAGTCACGTCAGAATTTTCAGAATGAACGCACCCGATCCACCCCATTGGACCCTAAACTGATGTTTTTCGTGCGTTCCGTACTATTTGGGTGCATTGGAGACTGTTTGGTTGCCTTACGAAACTCAGTGCAAAACGGGCCGAACTAGTGCAAAAGTTCGTGCCACGAAGTCGCGTCCGAATTTTTCACAACGAACTCACACGATCCACTTTATAGGACCCTAAACTGATGTTTTAGAGTGTTCCGTACTATTAGGGTGCATTTGAGACCGTTTGGTTGCCTTACGGAACTTGGTGCAAAACGGGCCGAACTAGTGCAAAAGTTCGTGCCACGAAGTCGCATCGGAATTTTTCGCAACGAACGCACACGATCCACTTTATAGGACCCTAAACTAATGTTTTAGTGTGTTCCGTATTATTTGGGTGCATTTGAGACCGTTTGGTTGCCTTACGGAACTTGGTGCAAAATGGGCCGAACTAGTGCAAAAGTTCGTGCCACGAAGACGCGTCTGAATTTTTCGCAACGAATGCACACGATCCACCTTATAGGACACTAAACTGATGTTTTATTGCGTTCCTTACTATTTGGGTGCATTTGAGACCGTTTGGTTGCCTTACGGAACTTGGTGCAAAATGGGCCGAACTAGTGCAAAAGTTCATGCCACGAAGTCGCATCGGTATTTTTTGCGACGAAGGCACCCGATCCACCCCATTGGACCCTAAACTGACGTTTTGGTGTATTTCTTACTATTTGGGTGCATTTGAGACTGTTTGGTTGCCTTACGGAACTCGGTGCAAAGCGGGCCGAACTAGTGCAAAAGTTCGTGCCACGAAGTCGCGTCGGAATTTTTCGCAACGAACACACCCGATCCACCACATTAGACCCTAAACTAACGTTTTGGTGCGTTTCGTACTATTTGGGTGCATTTGGGACCGTTCGGTCGCCTTACGGAACTCGGTGCAAAACGGGCCGAACTAGTGCAAAAGTTCGTGCCACGAAGTCGCGTCGGAATTTTTCGCAACGAACGCACACGATCCACCTTATAGGACACTAAACTGATGTTTTATTGCATTTCTTACTATTTGGGTGCATTTGAGACAGTTTGGTTGCCTTACGGAACTGGTGCAAAACGGGCCGAACTAGTGCAAAAGTTCGTGCCACGAAGTCGCGTTGGAATTTTTTGCAACAAATGGCACACGATCCACATTATAGGACCCTAAACTGATGTTTAGTGCGTTTTGTACTATTTGGGTGGCAGTTTGGAAGATGAAGACCGTTTGTTTGCCTTATGGAACTTCGTGCAAAAGGCCTTGGTTGCCTTACAGAACTTGGTGCAAAACGGGCCGAACTAGTGCAAAAGTTCGTGCCACGAAGTCGCCTCGGAATTTTTCGAGACGAAGGCACCCGATCCACCCCATTGGACCCTAAACTGATGTTTTGGTGCATTTCATACTATTTTGGTCATTTGGGACCCTTTCGTTGCCTTACAAAACTCGATGCAAAGCGGGTCGAACAAGTGCAAAAGTTCGTGCCACAAAGTCACGTAGGAATTTTTCGAAACGAACGCACCCGATCCACGCCATTGGACCCTAAACTGCATTTTGGTGCATTTCGTACTATGTGGGTGCATTTGGGACCGTTCGGTTGCCTTACGGAACTCGGTGCAAAATGGGCCGAACTAGTGCAAAAGTTCGTGCTATGAAGTCGCGTCGGAATTTTTCGCAACGAATGCATCCGATCCACCCCATTGGACCCTAAACTGATGTTTTGGTGCATTTCGTACTATTTGGGTGCATTTGGGACCGTTCGGTTGCCTTACGGAACTTGGTGCAAAATGGGCTGAACTAGTGCAAAAGTTCGTGCCATGAAATCGCATCGGAATTTTTCGCGACGAAGGCACCTGATCCACCCCATTGGATCCTAAACTGACGTTTTGGTGTATTTCTTACTATTTGGGTGCATTTGAGACCATTTGGTTACCTTACGGAACTCGGTGCAAAGCGGCCCGAACTAGTGCAGTATGTGCCACGAAGTCGCGTCGGAATTTTTCGCAACGAACACAACCGATCCACCCCATTAGACCCTAAACTAACGTTCTGGTGTGTTTCGTACTATTTGGTGCATTTGGGACCGTTCGGTTGCCTTACGGAATCGGTGCAAAACGGGCCGAACTAGTGCAAAAGTTCGTGCCACGAAGTCGCGTCGGAATTTTTCGCAACGAACGCACATGATCCACCTTATAAGACCGTAAACTAATGTTTTGGTGTGTTCCGTACTATTTGGGTGCATTTGAGACCGTTTGGTTGCCTTACGGAACTTGTTGCAAAACGGGCCGAACTAGTGCAAAAGTTCGTGCCACGAAGTCGCATCAGAATTTTTCGCGACGAAGGCACCCGATCCACCCCATTGGACCCTAAACTGACATTTCGGTATATTTCTTACTACTTGGGTGCATTAGGGACCGTTTGGTTGCCTTACGAAACTCGGTGCAAAACGGGCCGAACTAGTGCAAAAGTTCGTGCCACGAAGTCGCGTCGGAATTTTTCGCAACGAACGCACACGATCCAGCTTATAGGACCCTAAACTAATGTTTTAGTGTGTTCCGTACTATTTGGGTGCATTTGAGACCGTTTGGTTGCCTTACGGAACTTGGTGCAAAACGGGTCGAACTAGTGCAAAAGTTCGTGCCACGAAGTCGCGTCGTAATTTTTCGCAACAAATGCTCATGATCCACCTTATAGGACCCTAAACTGATGTTTTAGTGTGTTCCATACTATTTGGGTGCATTTGAGACCGTTTGGTTGCCTTACGGAACTTGGTGCAAAACGGGCCGAACTAGTGCAAAAGTTCGTGCCACGAAGTCGCGTCGGAATTTTTCGCAACGAACGCACACGATCCACCTTATAGGACCCTAAACTAATGTTTTAGTGCATTCCGTACTATTTCGGTGCATTTGAGACCGTTTGGTTGCCTTACGGAACTTGGTGCAAAACGGGCCGAACTAGTGCAAAAGTTCGTGCCACGAAGTCGCATCGGAATTTTTCGCGACGAAGGCACTCGATACACCCCATTGGACCCTAAACTGACGTTTTGGTGCGTTTTGTACTATTTGGGTGCATTTGGGACCGTTTGGTTGCCTTACGAAACTCGGTGCAAAGCTGGCCGAACTAGTTCAAAAGTTTGTGCCACGAAGTCACGTCAGAATTTTTTGAAAGAACGCACCCGATCCACCCCATTGGACCCTAAACTGACGTTTTGATGCGTTTCATACTATTTGGGTGCATTTGGGACCGTTTGGTTGCATTACGAAACTCGGTGCAAAGCGGGTCGAACTAGTGCAAAAGTTCGTGCCACGAAGTCGCGTCGAAATTTTTCACAACGAACACACCCAATAAACCCCATTGACCCTAAACTGATATTTTCGTGCGTTTCATACTATTTGGTGCATTCGGGACAGTTCGGTTGCCTTACGGAACTCGGTGCAAACCAGGCCGAACTAGTGCAAAAGTTTGTGCCACGAAGTCGCGTTGGAATTTTTTTGAAACAAATGCACACGATCCACCTTATAGGACCCTAAACTGATGTTTTAGTGCATTCTGTACTATTTGGGTGCATTTGAGACTGTTTGTTTGCCTTACGGAACTTCGTGCAAAACGGGCCAAACTAGTACAAAAGTTTGTGCACGAAGTCGCGTCGGAATTTTTCGCAACGAACGCACACGATCCACTTTATAGGACCCTAAACTGACGTTTTGGTGAATTTCTTACTATTTGGGTGCATTTGAGACCGTTTGGTTGCCTTACGGAACTCGGTGCAAAGCGGGCCGAACTAGTGCAAAAGTTCGTGCCACGAAGTCGCGTCGGAATTTTTCGCAACGAACACACACGAGCCACCTTATAGGACCCTAAACTGATGTTTTAGTGCATTCCGTACTATTTGGGTGCATTTGAGACCGTTTGGTTGCCTTACGGAACTTGGTGCAAAACGGGCCGAACTTGTGCAAAAGTTCGTGCCACGAAGTCGCATCGGAATTTTTCGCGACTAAAGGCACCTGATCCACCCCATTGGACCCTAAACTGATGTTTTGGTGCATTTCATACTATTTTGGTCATTTGGGACCCATTCGTTGCCTTACGAAACTCGATGCAAAGCGGGTCGAACTAGTGCAAAAGTTCGTGCCACAAAGTCGCGTAGGAATTTTTCGAAACGAACGCACCCGATCCACCCCATTGGACCCTAAACTGCATTTTGGTGCATTTCGTACTATGTGGGTGCATTTGGGACCGTTCGGTTGCCTTACGGAACTCGGTGCAAAATGGGCCGAACTAGTGCAAAAGTTTGTGCCATGAAGTCGCGTCGGAATTTTTCGCAACGAATGCATCCGATCCACCCCATTGGACCCTAAACTAACGTTTTGGTGCGTTTCGTACTATTTGGGTGCATTTGGGACTGTTTGGTTGCCTTACGAAACTCGGTGCAAAGCGGGCCGAACTAGTGCAAAACTTTTTGCCACAAAGTCACGTCAGATTTTTTCAGAACGAACGCACCCGATCCACCCCATTGGACCCTAAACTGACATTTTGGTGCATTTCATACTATTTGGGTGCATTTGGGACCGTTTGGTTGCCATACGAAACTGGATGCAAAGCGGGGCGAACTAGTGAAAAAGTTTGTGCCACGAAGTCACGTCGAAATTTTTCACAACGAACACACCCGATCCACCCCATTGGACCCTAAACTGATGTTTTGGTGCATTTCGTACTATTTGAGTGCATTTGGGACCGTTCGGTTGCCTTACGGAACTTGGTGCAAAATGGGCCGAACTAGTGCAAAAGTTCGTGCCACGAAGTCGCATCGGAATTTTTGGCGACGAAGGCACCTGATCCACCCCATTGGACCCTAAACTGACGTTTTGGAGTATTTCTTACTATTTGGGTCCATTTGAGACCATTTGGTTACCTTACGGAACTCGGTGCAAAGCGGCCCGAACTAGTGCAGTATGTGCCACAAAGTCGCGTCGGAATTTTTCGCAACGAACACAACCGATCCACCCCATTAGACCCTAAACTAACGTTTTGGTGCGTTTTATACTATTTGGTGCATTTGGGACCGTTCGGTTGCCTTACGAAACTCGGTGCAAAACGGGCCGAACTAGTGCAAAAGTTCGTGCCACGAAGTCGCGTCGGAATTTTTCGCAATGAACGCACTCGATCCAACTTATAGGACCCTAAACTAATGTTTTAGTGTGTTCCGTACTATTTGGGTGCATTTGAGACCGTTTGGTTGCCTTACGGAACTTGGTGCAAAACGGGTCGAACTAGTGCAAAAGTTCGTGCCACGAAGTCGCGTCGTAATTTTTCACAACAAATGCTCACGATCCACCTTATAGGACCCTAAACTGATGTTTTAGTGTGTTCCATACTATTTGGGTGCATTTGAGACCGTTTGGTTGCCTTACGGAACTTGGTGCAAAACGGGCCGAACTAGTGCAAAAGTTCGTGCCACGAAGTCGCGCCGGAATTTTTCGCAACGAACACACACGATCCACTTTATAGGACCCAAAACTTATGTTTTAGTGTGTTCCTTACTATTTGGGTGCATTTGAGACCGTTTGGTTGCCTTACGGAACTTGGTGCAAATCGGGCCGAACTAGTGCAAAAGTTCGTGCCACGAAGTCGCGTCGGAATTTTTCGCAACGAACGCACACGATCCACCTTATAGGACACTAAACTGATGTTTTATTGCGTTTCTTACTATTTGGGAGCATTTGAGACAGTTTGGTTGCCTTACGGAACTTGGTGCAAAACGGGCCGAACTAGTGCAAAAGTTCGTGCCACGAAGTCGCGTTGGAATTTTTTGCAACAAATGCACACGATCCACATTATAGGACCCTAAACTGATGTTTTAGTGCGTTATGTACTATTTGGGTGCATTTGAGACCGTTTGTTTGCCTTATGGAACTTCGTGCAAAACGGGCCGAACTAGTGCAAAAGTTCGTGCGACGAAGTCGCGTCGGAATTTTTCATAACGAATGCACACGATCCACTTTATAGGACCCTAAACTGATGTTTTAGTGCGTTCCTTACTATTTGGGTGCATTTGAGACCGTTTGGTTGCCTTAGGGAACTTGGTGCCAAACGGGCCGAACTAGTGCAAAAGTTCGTGCCACGAAGTCGCGTCGGAATTTTTCGCAACGAACACACACGAGCCACCTTATAGGACCCTAAACTGATGTTTTAGTGCATTCCATTCTATTTGGGTGCATTTGAGACCGTTTGGTTGCCTTACAGAACTTGGTGCAAAACGGGCCGAACTAGTGCAAAAGTTCGTGCCACGAAGTCGCCTCGGAATTTTTCGAGACGAAGGCACCCGATCCACCCCATTGGACCCTAAACTGATGTTTTGGTGCATTTCATACTATTTTGCTCATTTGGGACCCTTTCGTTGCCTTACAAAACTCGATGCAAAGCGGGTCGAACAAGTGCAAAAGTTCGTGCCACAAAGTCGCGTAGGAATTTTTCGAAACGAACGCACCCGATCCACGCCATTGGACCCTAAACTGCATTTTGGTGCATTTCGTACTATGTGGGTGCATTTGGGACCGTTCGGTTGCCTTACGGAACTCGGTGCAAAATGGGCCGAACTAGTGCAAAAGTTCGTGCTATGAAGTCGCGTCGGAATTTTTCGCAACGAATGCATCCGATCCACCCCATTGGACCCTAAACTGATGTTTTGGTGCATTTCGTACTATTTGGGTGCATTTGGGACCGTTCGGTTACCTTACGGAACTCGGTGCAAAACGGATCGAACTTTTGCAAAAGTTTGTGCCACGAAGTCACGTCAGAATTTTTCAGAACGAACGCACCCGATCCACCCCATTGGACCCTAAACTGATGTTTTAGTGCATTCCGTACTATTTGGGTGCATTTGAGACCGTTTGGTTGCCTTACGGAACTTGGTGCAAAACGGGCCGAACTAGTGCAAAAGTTCGTGCCACGAAGTCGCGTCCGAATTTTTCACAACGAACGCACACGATCCACTTTATAGGACCCTAAACTGATGTTTTAGTGTGTTCCGTACTATTAGGGTGCATTTGAGACCGTTTGGTTGCCTTACGGAACTTGGTGCAAAACGGGCCGAACTAGTGCAAAAGTTCGTGTCACGAAGTTGCATCGGAATTTTTCACAACGAACGCACACGATCCACTTTATAGGACCCTAAACTAATGTTTTAGTGTATTCCGTACTATTTGGGTGCATTTGAGACCGTTTGGTTGCCTTACGGAACTTGGTGCAAAACGGGCCGAACTAGTGCAAAAGTTCGTGCCACGAAGACGCGTCTGAATTTTTCGCAACGAACGCACACGATCCACCTTATAGGACACTAAACTGATGTTTTGTTGCGTTCCTTACTATTTGGGTGCATTTGAGACCGTTTGGTTGCCTTACGGAACTTGGTGCAAAATGGGCCGAACTAGTGCAAAAGTTCGTGCCACGAAGTCGCGTCGGAATTTTTCGCAACGAACACACCCGATCCACCACATTAGACCCTAAACTAACGTTTTGGTGTGTTTCGTACTATTTGGTTGCATTTGGGACGTTCGGTTGCCTTACGGAACTCGGTGCAAAACGGGCCGAACTAGTGCAAAAGTTCGTGCCACGAAGTCGCGTCGGAATTTTTCGCAACGAACGCACACGATCCACCTTATAGGACCGTAAACTGATGTTTTGGTGTGTTCTGTACTATTTGTGTGCATTTGAGACCGTTTGGTTGCCTTACGGATCTTGGTGCAAAACGGGCCGAACTAGTGCAAAAGTTCTTGCCACGAAGTCGCGTCTGAATTTTTTGCAACAAATGCACACGATCCACCTTATAGGATCCTAAACTGATGTTTTAGTGCGTTCCGTACTATTTGGGTGCATTTGAGACCATTTGGTTGCCTTACGGAACTTGGTGCAAAACGGGCCGAACTAGTGCAAAAGTTCGTGCCACGAAGTCGCGTCGGATTTCGCAACGAACGCACATGATCCACTTTATAGGACACTAAACTGATGTTTTAGTGCATTCCGTAATTTGGGTGCATTTGAGACCGTTTGGTTGCCTTACAGAACTTGGTGCAAAACGGGCCGAACTAGTGCAAAAGTTCGTGCCACGAAGTCGCCTCGGAATTTTTCGCGACGAAGGCACCCGATCCACCCCATTGGACCCTAAACTAATGTTTTGGTGCATTTCATACTATTTTGGTCATTTGGGATCGTTTCGTTGCCTTCGAAACTCGGTGCAAAGCGGGTCGAACTAGTGCAAAAGTTTGTGCCACAAAGTCGCGTAGGAATTTTTCGCAACGAACGCACCCGATCCACCCCATTGGACCCTAAACTGCATTTTGGTGCATTTTGTACTATTTGGGTGCATTTGGGACCGTTCGGTTGCCATACGGAACTCGGTGCAAAATGGGCCGAACTAGTGCAAAAGTTCGTGCCATGAAGTCGCGTCGGAATTTTTTGCAACCAATGCATCCGATCCACCCCATTGGACCCTAAACTGACGTTTTGGTGCGTTTCGTACTATTTGGGTGCATTTGGGACTGTTTGGTTGCCTTACGAAACTCGGTGCAAAGCGGGCCGAACTAGTGCAAAAGTTTGTGCCACGAAGTCACGTTAGAATTTTTCAGAACGAACGCACCCGATCCACCCCATTGGACCCTAAACTGACATTTTGGTGCGTTTCATACTATTTGGGTGCATTTGGGACCGTTTGGTTGCCTTACGAAACTCGGTGCAAAGCGGGCCGAACTAGTGAAAAAGTTCGTGCCATGAAGTCGCGTCGAAATTTTTCATAGAGAACAAACCGATCCACCCCATTGGACCCTAAACTGATGTTTTGGTGCGTTTTGTACTATTTGGGTGCATTTGGGACCGTTCGGTTGCCTTACGGAACTCGGTGCAAAACGGGCCGAACTAGTGCAGAAGTTCGTGTCACGAAGATGCGTCTGAATTTTTTGCAACAAATGCACACGATCCACCTTATAGGACCCTAAACTGATGTTTTATTGTGTTCTGTACTATTTGGGTGCATTTGAGACCGTTTGGTTGCCTTACGGAACTTGGTGCAAAACGGACCGAACTAGTGCAAAAGTTCGTGCCACGAAGTCGCGACGGAATTTTTCGCAACGAACGCATACGATCCACTTTATAGGACCCAAAACTTATGTTTTAGTGTGTTCCTTACTATTTGGGTGCATTTGAGACCGTTTGGTTGCCTTACGGAACTTGGTGCCAAACGGGCCGAACTAGTGCAAAAGTTCGTGCCACGAAGTCGCGTCGGAATTTTTCGCAACGAATGCACACGATCCACCTTACAGGACCCTAAACTGATGTTTTAGTGCATTCCGTACTATTTCGGTGCATTTGAGACCGTTTGGTTGCCTTACGGAACTTGGTGCAAAACGGGCCGAACTAGTGCAAAAGTTCGTGCCACGAAGTGGCGCCGGAATTTTTCGCAACGAACGCACACGATCCACCTTACAGGACCCTAAACTGATGTTTTAGTGCATTCCGTACTATTTCGGTGCATTTGAGACCGTTTGGTTGCCTTACGGAACTTGGTGCAAAACGGGCCGAACTAGTGCAAAAGTTCGTGCCACGAATTCGCATCGGAATTTTTCGCAACGAACGCACACGATCCACCTTATAGGACCCCAAACTGATGTTTTAGTGTGTTCCATACTATTTGGCTGCATTTGAGACCGTTTGGTTGCCTTACAGAACTTGGTGCAAAACGGGCCAAACTAGTGCAAAAGTTCGTGCCACGAAGTCACGTCGGAATTTTGAGCAACAAATGCACACGATCCACCTTATAGGACCCTAAACTGATGTTTTATTGCGTTCTGTACTATTTGGGTGCATTTGAGACCGTTTGGTTGCCTTACGGAACTTGGTGCAAAACGGGCCGAACTAGTGCAAAAGTTCGTGCCACGAAGTCGCGCCGGAATTTTTCGCAACGAACGCACACGATCCACTTTATAGGACCCAAAACTTATGTTTTAGTGTGTTCCTTACTATTTGGGTGCATTTGAGACCGTTTGGTTGCCTTACGGAACTTGGTGCCAAACGGGCCGAACTAGTGCAAAAGTTCGTTCCACGTGGTCGCATCGGAATTTTTCGCAACGAACGCACACGATCCACCTTACAGGACCCTAAACTGATGTTTTAGTGCATTCCGTACTATTTCGGTGCATTTGAGACCGTTTGGTTGCCTTACAGAACTTGGTGCAAAACGGGCCGAACTAGTGCAAAAGTTCGTGCCACGAATTCGCACCGGAATTTTTCGCGACAATGGCACCCGATACACCCCATTGGACCCTAAACTGATGTTTTGGTGCGTTTCGTACTATTTGGTGCATTTGGTACTGTTCGGTTGCCTTACGGAACTCGGTGCAAAACAGGCCAAAATAGTGCAAAAGTTCGTGCCACGAAGTCGCGTCGGAATTTTTCGCAACGAACACAAAAGATCCACCTTATAGGACACTAAACTGACATTTTAATGTGTTCCTTACTATTTGGGTGCATTTGAGACCGTTTGGTTGCCTTACGGAACTTGGTGCAAAATGGGCCGAACTAGTGCAAAAGTTCGTGCCACGAAGTCGCATCGGAATTTTTCGCGACAAAGGCACCCTATCCACCCCATTGGACCCTAAACTGAAGTTTTGGTGCGTTTCATACTATTTTGGTGCATTTGGGACCGTTTCGTTGCCTTACGAAACTCGGTGCAAAGCGGGCCGAACTAGTGCAAAATTTCGTGCCACAAAGTCGCGTATGAATTTTTCGCAACGAACGCACCCGATCCACCCCATTGGACCCTAAACTGGCATTTTGGTGCATTTCGTACTATTTGGGTGCATTTGGGACCGTTCGGTTGCCTTACGGAACTCGGTGCAAAATGGGCCGAACTAGTGCAAAAGTTCGTGCCTTGAAGTCGCGTCAGAATTTTTTGCAACGAATGCATCCGATCCACCCCATTGGACCCAAAACTGACGTTTTGGTGCTTTTCGTACTATTTGGGTGCATTTGGGACCGTTTGGTTGCCTTACGAAACTCGGTGCAAAGCGGGCCGAACTAGTGCAAAAGTTTGTGCCACGAAGTCACGTCAGAATTTTTAAGAACGAACTCACCCGATCCACCCCATTGGACCCTAAACTAACATTTTGGTGCGTTTCATACTATTTGGGTGCATTTCGGACCGTTTGGTTGCCTTAGGAAACTCTTTGCAAAGCGGGCCGAACTAGTGCAAAAGTTCATGCCACGAAGTCGCGTCGAAATTTTTCACAACAAACACACCCGATCCACCCCATTGGACCCTAAACTAACATTTTGGTGCGTTTCATACTATTTGGGTGCATTTCGGACCGTTCGGTTGCCTTACGGAACTCGGTGCAAAAAGGGCCGAACTAGTGCAAAAGTTCGTGCCACGAAGACGCGTCTGAATTTTTCGCAACGAACGCACACGATCCACCTTATAGGACACTAAACTGATGTTTTATTGCATTCCTTACTATTTGGGTGCATTTGAGACCGTTTGGTTGCCTTACGGAACTTGGTGCAAAATGGGCCGAACTAGTGCAAAAGTTTGTGCCACGAAGTCGCATTGGAATTTTTCACGATGAAGGCACCCGATCCACCCCATTGGACCCTAAACTGACATTTTGGTGTATTTCTTACCATTTGGGTACATTTGAGACCGTTTGGTTGCCTTACGGAACTCGGTGCAAAGCGGGCCGAACTAGTGCAAAAGTTTGGGCCACGAAGTCACGTCGGAATTTTTCGCAACGAACACACCCGATCCACCCCATTAGAACCTAAACTAATGTTTTGGTGCGTTTCGTACTATTTGGGTGCATTTGGGACCGTTCGGTTGCCTTACGGAACTCGGTGCAAAACGGACCGAACTTTTGCAAAAGTTTGTGCCACGAAGTCACGTCAGAATTTTTCAGAACGAACGCACCCGATCCACCCCATTGGACCCTAAACTGATGTTTTGGTGCGTTTCATAATATTTGTTTGCATTTGGGACCGTTTGGTTGCCTTACGAAACTCGTTGCAAAGCGGGCCGAACTAGTGCAAAAGTTCGTGCCACGAAGTCGCGTCGGAATTCTTCGCAGCGAACACACCCGATCCACCCCATTAGACCGTAAACTAACGTTTTTTTGCGTTTCGTACTATTTGGGTGCATTTGGGACGTTCGGTTGCCTTACGGAACTCGGTGCAAAATGGGCCGAACTAGTGCAAAAGTTTGTGGCACGAAGTCACGTCAGAATTTTTCAGAATGAACGCACCCGATCCACCCCATTGGACCCTAAACTGATGTTTTCGTGCGTTCCGTACTATTTGGGTGCATTGGAGACTGTTTGGTTGCCTTACGAAACTCAGTGCAAAACGGGCCGAACTAGTGCAAAAGTTCGTGCCACGAAGTCGCGTCCGAATTTTTCACAACGAACTCACACGATCCACTTTATAGGACCCTAAACTGATGTTTTAGTGTGTTCCGTACTATTAGGGTGCATTTGAGACCGTTTGGTTGCCTTACGGAACTTGGTGCAAAACGGGCCGAACTAGTGCAAAAGTTCGTGCCACGAAGTCGCATCGGAATTTTTCGCAACGAACGTACACGATCCACTTTATAGGACCCTAAACTAATGTTTTAGTGTGTTTCGTACTATTTGGGTGCATTTGAGACCGTTTGGTTGCCTTACGGAACTTGGTGCAAAATGGGCCGAACTAGTGCAAAAGTTCGTGCCACGAAGACGCGTCTGAATTTTTCGCAACGAACGCACACGATCCACCTTATAGGACACTAAACTGATGTTTTATTGCGTTCCTTACTATTTGGGTGCATTTGAGACCGTTTGGTTGCCTTACGGAACTTGGTGCAAAATGGGCCGAACTAGTGCAAAAGTTCGTGCCACGAAGTCGCATCGGTATTTTTTGCGACGAAGGCACCCGATCCACCCCATTGGACCCTAAACTGACGTTTTGGTGTATTTCTTACTATTTGGGTGCATTTGAGACTGTTTGGTTGCCTTACGGAACTCGGTGCAAAGCGGGCCGAACTAGTGCAAAAGTTCGTGCCACGAAGTCGCGTCGGAATTTTTCGCAACGAACACACCCGATCCAGCACATTAGACCCTAAACTAACGTTTTGGTGCGTTTCATACTATTTGGTTGCATTTGGGACCGTTCGGTCGCCTTACGGAACTCGGTGCAAAACGGGCCGAACTAGTGCAAAAGTTCGTGCCACGAAGTCGCGTCGGAATTTTTCGCAACGAACGCACACGATCCACCTTATAGGACACTAAACTGATGTTTTATTGCATTTCTTACTATTTGGGTGCATTTGAGACCGTTTGGTTGCCTTACGGAACTTGGTGCAAAACGGGCCGAACTAGTGCAAAAGTCCGTGCCACGAAGTCGCCTCGGAATTTTTTGCAACAAATGCACACGATCCACCTTATAGGACCCTAAACTGATGTTTTATTGCGTTCTGTACTATTTGGGTGCATTTGAGACCGTTTGGTTGCCTTACAGAACTTGGTGCAAAACGGGCCGAACTAGTGCAAAAGTTCGTGCCACGAAGTCGCGTCGGAATTTTTTGCAACAAATGCACACGATCCCCCTTATAGGACCCTAAACTGATGTTTTATTGCGTTCTGTACTATTTGG
Source organism: Panicum virgatum (assembly GCF_016808335.1). Taxonomy (NCBI): domain Eukaryota; kingdom Viridiplantae; phylum Streptophyta; class Magnoliopsida; order Poales; family Poaceae; genus Panicum; species Panicum virgatum. The sequence continues at coordinate 69,201 of NW_024376279.1, forward strand.
GTGCATTTGAGACCGTTTGGTTGCCTTACGGAACTTGGTGCAAAACAGGCCGAACTAGTGCAAAAGTTCGTGCCACGAAGTCGCGCCTGAATTTTTCGCAACCAACACACACGATCCACTTTATAGGACCCAAAACTTATGTTTTAGTGTGTTCCTTTCTATTTGGGTGCATTTGAGACCGTTTGGTTGCCTTACGGAACTTGGTGCCAAACGGGCCGAACTAGTGCAAAAGTTCGTGCCACGAAGTCGCGTCGGAATTTTTCGCAACGAACGCACACGATCCACCTTACAGGACCCTAAACTGATGTTTTAGTGCATTCCGTACTATTTCGGTGCATTTGAGACCGTTTGGTTGCCTTACGGAACTTGGTGCAAAACGGGCCGAACTAGTGCAAAAGTTCGTGCCACGAATTCGCATCGGAATTTTTCGCAACGAACGCACACGATCCACCTTATAGGACCCCAAACTGATGTTTTAGTGTGTTCCGTACTATTTGGGTGCATTTGAGACCGTTTGGTTGCCTTACAGAATTTGGTGCAAAACGGGCCGAACTAGTACAAAAGTTCGTGCCACGAAGTCGCGTCGGAATTTTTTGCAACAAATGCACACGATCCACCTTATAGGACCCTAAACTGATGTTTTATTGCGTTCTGTACTATTTGGGTGCATTTGAGACCGTTTGGTTGCCTTACGGAACTTGGCGCAAAACGGGCCGAACTAGTGCAAAAGTTCGTGCCACGAAGTCGCGCCGGAATTTTTCGCAACGAACGCACACGATCCACTTTATAGGACCCAAAACTTATGTTTTAGTGTGTTCCTTACTATTTGGGTGCATTTGAGACTGTTTGGTTGCCTTACGGAACTTGGTGCCAAACGGGCCGAACAAGTGCAAAAGTTCCTGCCACGAAGTCGCGTCGGAATTTTTCGCAACGAACGCACACGATCCACCTTACGGGACCCTAAACTGATGTTTTAGTGCATTCCGTACTATTTCGGTGCATTTGAGACCGTTTGGTTGCCTTACGGAACTTGGTGCAAAACGGGCCGAACTAGTGCAAAAGTTCGTGCCACGAATTCGCATCGGAATTTTTCGCAACGAACGCACACGATCCACCTTATAGGACCCCAAACTGATGTTTTAGTGTGTTCCGTACTATTTGGGTGCATTTGAGACCGTTTGGTTGCCTTACAGAATTTGGTGCAAAACGGGCCGAACTAGTACAAAAGTTCGTGCCACGAAGTCGCGTCGGAATTTTTTGCAACAAATGCACACGATCCACCTTATAGGACCCTAAACTGATGTTTTATTGCGTTCTGTACTATTTGGGTGCATTTGAGATCGTTTGGTTGCCTTACGGAACTTGGCGCAAAACGGGCCGAACTAGTGCAAAAGTTCGTGCCACGAAGTCGCGCCGGAATTTTTCGCAACGAACGCACACGATCCACTTTATAGGACCCAAAACTTATGTTTTAGTGTGTTCCTTACTATTTGGGTGCATTTGAGACTGTTTGGTTGCCTTACGGAACTTGGTGCCAAACGGGCCGAACAAGTGCAAAAGTTCCTGCCACGAAGTCGCGTCGGAATTTTTCGCAACGAACGCACACGATCCACCTTACGGGACCCTAAACTGATGTTTTAGTGCATTCCGTACTATTTCGGTGCATTTGAGACCGTTTGGTTGCCTTACGTAACTTGGTGCAAAACGGGCCGAACTAGTGCAAAAGTTCGTGCCACGAAGACGCGTCTGAATTTTTCGCAACGAACGCACACGATCCACCTTATAGGACACTAAACTGATGTTTTATTGCGTTCCTTACTATTTGGGTGCATTTGAGACCGTTTGGTTGCCTTAAAGAACTTGGTGCATAATGGGCCGAACTAGTGCAAAAGTTCGTGCCACGAAGTCGCATCGGTATTTTTTGCGACTAAGGCACCCGATCCACCCCATTGGACCCTAAACTGACGATTTGGTGTATTTCTTACTATTTGGGTGCATTTGAGACTGTTTGGTTGCCTTACGGAACTCGGTGCAAAGCGGGCCGAACTATTGCAAAAGTTCGTGCCATGAAGTCGCGTAGGAATTTTTCGCAACGAACACACCCGATCCACCACATTAGACCCTAAACTAACGTTTTGGTGTGTGTCGTACTATTTGGGTGCATTTGGGACCGTTCGGTCGCCTCACGGAACTCGGTGCAAAACCGGCCGAACTAGTGCAAAAGTTCGTGCCACGAAGTCGCGTCGGAATTTTTCGCAACGAACGCACACGATCCACCTTATAGGACCGTAAACTGATGTTTTGGTCTGTTCCATACTATTTGGGTGCATTTGAGACCGTTTGGTTGCCTTACGGAACTTGGTGCAAAACGGGCCGAACTAGTGCAAAAGTTCGTGCCACGAAGTCGCCTCGGAATTTTTTGCAACAAATGCACACGATCCACCTTATAGGACCCTAAACTGATGTTTTATTGCGTTCTGTACTATTTGGGTGCATTTGAGACCGTTTGGTTGCCTTACGGAACTTGGTGCAAAACGGGCCGAACTAGTGCAAAAGTTCGTGCCACGAAGTCGCGTCGGAATTTTTTGCAACAAATGCACACGATCCACCTTATAGGACCCTAAACTGATGTTTTATTGCGTTCTGTACTATTTGGGTGCATTTGAGACCGTTTGGTTGCCTTACGGAACTTGGTGCAAAACGGGCCGAACTAGTGCAAAAGTTCGTGCCACGAAGTCGCGCCGGAATTTTTCGCAACGAACGCACACGATCCACTTTATAGGACCCAAAACTTATGTTTTAGTGTGTTCCTTACTATTTGGGTGCATTTGAGACCGTTTGGTTGCCTTACGGAACTTAGTGCCAAACGGGCCGAACTAGTGCAAAAGTTCGTGCCACGAAGTCGCATCGGAATTTTTCGCAACGAACGCACACAATCCACCTTATAGGACCCTAAACTGATGTTTTAGTGCATTCCGTACTATTTCGGTGCATTTGAGACCGTTTGGTTGCCTTACGGAACTTGGTGCAAAACTGGCCGAACTAGTGCAAAAGTTCGTGCCACGAAGTCGCGTCGGAATTCTTCGCAACGAAAACACCCGATCCACCACATTAGACCCTAAACTAACATTTTGGTGCGTTTCGTACTATTTGGGTGCATTTGGGACCGTTCGGTTGCCTTACGAAACTCGGTGCAAAACAGGCCGAACTAGTGCAAAAGTTCGTGCCACGAAGTCGCGTCGGAATTTTTCGCAACGAACGCACACGATCCACCTTATAGGACCGTAAATTGATGTTTTGGTGTGTTCCGTACTATTTGGGTGCATTTGAGACCGTTTGGTTGCCTTACGGAACTTGGTGCAAAACGGGCCGAACTAGTGCAAAAGTTCGTGCCACGAAGTCGCGTCGGAATTTTTTGCAACAAATGCACACGATCCACCTTATAGGACCCTAAACTAATGTTTTAGTGCGTTCCGTACTATTTGGGTGCATTTGAGACCGTTTGGTTGCCTTACGGAACTTGGTGCAAAACGGGCCGAACTAGTGCAAAAGTCCGTGCCATGAAGTCGCGTCGGAATTTTTCGCAACGAATGCATCCGATCCACCCCATTGGACCCTAAACTGACATTTTGGTGCGTTTCATACTATTTGGGTGCATTTGGGACCGTTTGGTTGCCTTACGAAACACGGTGCAAAGCGGGCCGAACTAGTGCAAAAGTTTGTGCCACGAAGTCACGTCAGAATTATTCAGAACGAACGCACCCGATCCACCCCATTGGAACCTAAACTGACATTTTGGTGCGTTTCATACTATTTGGGTGCATTTGGGACCGTTTGGTTGCCTTACGAAACTCGGTGCAAAGCGGGCCGAACTAGTGAAAAAGTTCGTGCCACGAAGTCGAGTCGAAATTTTTCACAACGAACACACCCGATCCACCCCATTGGACCCTAAACTGATGTTTTAGTGCATTCCTTACTGTTTGGGTGCATTTGAGACCGTTTGGTTGCCTTACGGAACTTGGTGCAAAATGGGCCGAACTAGTGCAAAAGTTTGTGCCACGAAGTCGCATCGGAATTTTTCGCGACAAAGGCACCCGATCCACCCCATTGAACCCTAAACTGACGTTTTGGTGTATTTCTTACTATTTGGGTACATTTGAGACCATTTGGTTACCTTACGGAACTCGGTGCAAAGCGGGCCGAACTAGTGCAAAAGTTCGTGCCACGAAGTCGCATCGGAATTTTTCGCGACGAAGGCACCCGATCCAATCCATTGGACCCTAAACTAACGTTTTGGTGTATTTCTTACTATTTGAATGCATTAGGGACCGTTTGGTTGCCTTACGAAACTCGGTGCAAAACGGGCCGAACTAGTGCAAAAGTTCGTGCCACGAAGTCGCTTCGGAATTTTTCGTGACGAACGCACACGATCCACCTTATAGGACCCTAAACTGATGTTTTAGTGTGTTCCATACTATTTGGGTGCATTTGAGACCGTTTGGTTGCCTTACGGAACTTGGTGCAAAACGGGCCGAACTAGTGCAAAAGTTCGTGCCACGAAGTCGCGTCGTAATTTTTCGCAACAAAAGCACACGATCTAGCTTATAGGACCCTAAACTGATGTTTTAGTGTGTTCCGTACAATTTGGGTGCATTTGAGACCGTTTGGATGCCTTACGGAACTTGGTGCAAAACGGGCCGAACTAGTGCAAAAGTTCGTGCTACGAAGTCGCGTCAGAATTTTTTGCAACGAACGCACAAGATCCACCTTATAGGACCCTAAACTAATGTTTTAGTGCACTCCGTACTATTTCGGTGCATTTGAGACCGTTTGGTTGCCTTACGGAACTTGGTGCAAAACGGGCCGAACTAGTGCAAAAGTTCGTGCCACGAAGTCGCATCGGAATTTTTCACGACGAAGGCACTCGATACACCCCATTGGACCCTAAACTGATGTTTTGGTGCATTTTGTACTATTTGGGTGCATTTGGGACCGTTTTGTTGCCATACGAAACTCGGTGCAAAGCTGGCCGAACTAGTTCAAAAGTTTGGGCCACGAAGTCGCGTCGGAATTTTTCGCAACGAACACACCCGATCCACCACATTAGACCCTAAACTAACGTTTTGGTGCGTTTCATACTATTTGGTTGCATTTGGGACCGTTCGGTCGCCTTACGGAACTCGGTGCAAAACGGGCCGAACTAGTGCAAAAGTTCGTGCCACGAAGTCGCGTCGGAATTTTTCGCAACGAACGCACACGATCCACCTTATAGGACACTAAACTGATGTTTTATTGCATTTCTTACTATTTGGGTGCATTTGAGACCGTTTGGTTGCCTTACGGAACTTGGTGCAAAACGGGCCGAACTAGTGCAAAAGTCCGTGCCACGAAGTCGCCTCGGAATTTTTTGCAACAAATGCACACGATCCACCTTATAGGACCCTAAACTGATGTTTTATTGCGTTCTGTACTATTTGGGTGCATTTGAGACCGTTTGGTTGCCTTACAGAACTTGGTGCAAAACGGGCCGAACTAGTGCAAAAGTTCGTGCCACGAAGTCGCGTCGGAATTTTTTGCAACAAATGCACACGATCCCCCTTATAGGACCCTAAACTGATGTTTTATTGCGTTCTGTACTATTTGGGTGCATTTGAGACCGTTTGGTTGCCTTACGGAACTTGGTGCAAAACAGGCCGAACTAGTGCAAAAGTTCGTGCCACGAAGTCGCGCCTGAATTTTTCGCAACCAACACACACGATCCACTTTATAGGACCCAAAACTTATGTTTTAGTGTGTTCCTTTCTATTTGGGTGCATTTGAGACCGTTTGGTTGCCTTACGGAACTTGGTGCCAAACGGGCCGAACTAGTGCAAAAGTTCGTGCCACGAAGTCGCGTCGGAATTTTTCGCAACGAACGCACACGATCCACCTTACAGGACCCTAAACTGATGTTTTAGTGCATTCCGTACTATTTCGGTGCATTTGAGACCGTTTGGTTGCCTTACGGAACTTGGTGCAAAACGGGCCGAACTAGTGCAAAAGTTCGTGCCACGAATTCGCATCGGAATTTTTCGCAACGAACGCACACGATCCACCTTATAGGACCCCAAACTGATGTTTTAGTGTGTTCCGTACTATTTGGGTGCATTTGAGACCGTTTGGTTGCCTTACAGAATTTGGTGCAAAACGGGCCGAACTAGTACAAAAGTTCGTGCCACGAAGTCGCGTCGGAATTTTTTGCAACAAATGCACACGATCCACCTTATAGGACCCTAAACTGATGTTTTATTGCGTTCTGTACTATTTGGGTGCATTTGAGACCGTTTGGTTGCCTTACGGAACTTGGCGCAAAACGGGCCGAACTAGTGCAAAAGTTCGTGCCACGAAGTCGCGCCGGAATTTTTCGCAACGAACGCACACGATCCACTTTATAGGACCCAAAACTTATGTTTTAGTGTGTTCCTTACTATTTGGGTGCATTTGAGACTGTTTGGTTGCCTTACGGAACTTGGTGCCAAACGGGCCGAACAAGTGCAAAAGTTCCTGCCACGAAGTCGCGTCGGAATTTTTCGCAACGAACGCACACGATCCACCTTACGGGACCCTAAACTGATGTTTTAGTGCATTCCGTACTATTTCGGTGCATTTGAGACCGTTTGGTTGCCTTACGGAACTTGGTGCAAAACGGGCCGAACTAGTGCAAAAGTTCGTGCCACGAATTCGCATCGGAATTTTTCGCAACGAACGCACACGATCCACCTTATAGGACCCCAAACTGATGTTTTAGTGTGTTCCGTACTATTTGGGTGCATTTGAGACCGTTTGGTTGCCTTACAGAATTTGGTGCAAAACGGGCCGAACTAGTACAAAAGTTCGTGCCACGAAGTCGCGTCGGAATTTTTTGCAACAAATGCACACGATCCACCTTATAGGACCCTAAACTGATGTTTTATTGCGTTCTGTACTATTTGGGTGCATTTGAGATCGTTTGGTTGCCTTACGGAACTTGGCGCAAAACGGGCCGAACTAGTGCAAAAGTTCGTGCCACGAAGTCGCGCCGGAATTTTTCGCAACGAACGCACACGATCCACTTTATAGGACCCAAAACTTATGTTTTAGTGTGTTCCTTACTATTTGGGTGCATTTGAGACTGTTTGGTTGCCTTACGGAACTTGGTGCCAAACGGGCCGAACAAGTGCAAAAGTTCCTGCCACGAAGTCGCGTCGGAATTTTTCGCAACGAACGCACACGATCCACCTTACGGGACCCTAAACTGATGTTTTAGTGCATTCCGTACTATTTCGGTGCATTTGAGACCGTTTGGTTGCCTTACGTAACTTGGTGCAAAACGGGCCGAACTAGTGCAAAAGTTCGTGCCACGAAGACGCGTCTGAATTTTTCGCAACGAACGCACACGATCCACCTTATAGGACACTAAACTGATGTTTTATTGCGTTCCTTACTATTTGGGTGCATTTGAGACCGTTTGGTTGCCTTAAAGAACTTGGTGCATAATGGGCCGAACTAGTGCAAAAGTTCGTGCCACGAAGTCGCATCGGTATTTTTTGCGACTAAGGCACCCGATCCACCCCATTGGACCCTAAACTGACGATTTGGTGTATTTCTTACTATTTGGGTGCATTTGAGACTGTTTGGTTGCCTTACGGAACTCGGTGCAAAGCGGGCCGAACTATTGCAAAAGTTCGTGCCATGAAGTCGCGTAGGAATTTTTCGCAACGAACACACCCGATCCACCACATTAGACCCTAAACTAACGTTTTGGTGTGTGTCGTACTATTTGGGTGCATTTGGGACCGTTCGGTCGCCTCACGGAACTCGGTGCAAAACCGGCCGAACTAGTGCAAAAGTTCGTGCCACGAAGTCGCGTCGGAATTTTTCGCAACGAACGCACACGATCCACCTTATAGGACCGTAAACTGATGTTTTGGTCTGTTCCATACTATTTGGGTGCATTTGAGACCGTTTGGTTGCCTTACGGAACTTGGTGCAAAACGGGCCGAACTAGTGCAAAAGTTCGTGCCACGAAGTCGCCTCGGAATTTTTTGCAACAAATGCACACGATCCACCTTATAGGACCCTAAACTGATGTTTTATTGCGTTCTGTACTATTTGGGTGCATTTGAGACCGTTTGGTTGCCTTACGGAACTTGGTGCAAAACGGGCCGAACTAGTGCAAAAGTTCGTGCCACGAAGTCGCGTCGGAATTTTTTGCAACAAATGCACACGATCCACCTTATAGGACCCTAAACTGATGTTTTATTGCGTTCTGTACTATTTGGGTGCATTTGAGACCGTTTGGTTGCCTTACGGAACTTGGTGCAAAACGGGCCGAACTAGTGCAAAAGTTCGTGCCACGAAGTCGCGCCGGAATTTTTCGCAACGAACGCACACGATCCACTTTATAGGACCCAAAACTTATGTTTTAGTGTGTTCCTTACTATTTGGGTGCATTTGAGACCGTTTGGTTGCCTTACGGAACTTAGTGCCAAACGGGCCGAACTAGTGCAAAAGTTCGTGCCACGAAGTCGCATCGGAATTTTTCGCAACGAACGCACACAATCCACCTTATAGGACCCTAAACTGATGTTTTAGTGCATTCCGTACTATTTCGGTGCATTTGAGACCGTTTGGTTGCCTTACGGAACTTGGTGCAAAACTGGCCGAACTAGTGCAAAAGTTCGTGCCACGAAGTCGCGTCGGAATTCTTCGCAACGAAAACACCCGATCCACCACATTAGACCCTAAACTAACATTTTGGTGCGTTTCGTACTATTTGGGTGCATTTGGGACCGTTCGGTTGCCTTACGAAACTCGGTGCAAAACGGGCCGAACTAGTGCAAAAGTTCGTGCCACGAAGTCGCGTCGGAATTTTTCGCAACGAACGCACACGATCCACCTTATAGGACCGTAAATTGATGTTTTGGTGTGTTCCGTACTATTTGGGTGCATTTGAGACCGTTTGGTTGCCTTACGGAACTTGGTGCAAAACGGGCCGAACTAGTGCAAAAGTTCGTGCCACGAAGTCGCGTCGGAATTTTTTGCAACAAATGCACACGATCCACCTTATAGGACCCTAAACTGATGTTTTAGTGCGTTCCGTACTATTTGGGTGCATTTGAGACCGTTTGGTTGCCTTACGGAACTTGGTGCAAAACGGGCCGAACTAGTGCAAAAGTTCGTGCCATGAAGTCGCGTCGGAATTTTTCGCAACGAATGCATCCGATCCACCCCATTGGACCCTAAACTGACATTTTGGTGCGTTTCATACTATTTGGGTGCATTTGGGACCGTTTGGTTGCCTTACGAAACACGGTGCAAAGCGGGCCGAACTAGTGCAAAAGTTTGTGCCACGAAGGTCACGTCAGAATTATTCAGAACGAACGCACCCGATCCACCCCATTGGAACCTAAACTGACATTTTGGTGCGTTTCATACTATTTGGGTGCATTTGGGACCGTTTGGTTGCCTTACGAAACTCGGTGCAAAGCGGGCCGAACTAGTGAAAAAGTTCGTGCCACGAAGTCGAGTCGAAATTTTTCACAACGAACACACCCGATCCACCCCATTGGACCCTAAACTGATGTTTTAGTGCATTCCTTACTATTTGGGTGCATTTGAGACCGTTTGGTTGCCTTACGGAACTTGGTGCAAAATGGGCCGAACTAGTGCAAAAGTTTGTGCCACGAAGTCGCATCGGAATTTTTCGCGACAAAGGCACCCGATCCACCCCATTGAACCCTAAACTGACGTTTTGGTGTATTTCTTACTATTTGGGTACATTTGAGACCATTTGGTTACCTTACGGAACTCGGTGCAAAGCGGGCCGAACTAGTGCAAAAGTTCGTGCCACGAAGTCGCATCGGAATTTTTCGCGACGAAGGCACCCGATCCAATCCATTGGACCCTAAACTAACGTTTTGGTGTATTTCTTACTATTTGGATGCATTAGGGACCGTTTGGTTGCCTTATGAAACTCGGTGCAAAACGGGCCGAACTAGTGCAAAAGTTCGTGCCACGAAGTCGCTTCGGAATTTTTCGTGACGAACGCACACGATCCACCTTATAGGACCCTAAACTGATGTTTTAGTGTGTTCCATACTATTTGGGTGCATTTGAGACCGTTTGGTTGCCTTACGGAACTTGGTGCAAAACGGGCCGAACTAGTGCAAAAGTTCGTGCCACGAAGTCGCGTCGTAATTTTTCGCAACAAAAGCACACGATCTAGCTTATAGGACCCTAAACTGATGTTTTAGTGTGTTCCGTACAATTTGGGTGCATTTGAGACCGTTTGGATGCCTTACGGAACTTGGTGCAAACACGGGCCGAACTAGTGCAAAAGTTCGTGCTACGAAGTCGCGTCAGAATTTTTTGCAACGAACGCACAAGATCCACCTTATAGGACCCTAAACTAATGTTTTAGTGCACTCCGTACTATTTCGGTGCATTTGAGACCGTTTGGTTGCCTTACGGAACTTGGTGCAAAACGGGCCGAACTAGTGCAAAAGTTCGTGCCACGAAGTCGCATCGGAATTTTTCGCGACGAAGGCACTCGATACACCCCATTGGACCCTAAACTGACGTTTTGGTGCGTTTTGTACTATTTGGGTGCATTTGGGACCGTTTGGTTGCCATACGAAACTCGGTGCAAAGCTGGCCGAACTAGTTCAAAAGTTTGGGCCACGAAGTCACGTCAGAATTTTTCAGAACGAACGCACCCGATCCACCCCATTGGACCCTAAACTGATGTTTTAGTGTGTTCCATACTATTTGGGTGCATTTGAGACCGTTTGGTTGCCTTACGGAACTTGGTGCAAAACGGGCCGAACTAGTGTAAAAGTTCGTGCCACGAAGTCGCGTCGTAATTTTTCGCAACAAATGCACACGATCCAGCTTATAGGACCCTAAACTGATGTTTTAGTGTGTTCCGTACTATTTGGGTGCATTTGAGACCGTTTGGTTGCCTTACGAAACTCAGTGCAAAGCGGGCCGAACTAGTGCAAAAGTTCGTGCCACAAAGTCGCATTGGAATTTTTCGCAAAGAACGCACCCGATCCACCCCATTGGACTCTAAACTGACATTTAGGTGCATTTCGTACTATTTGGGTGTATTTGGGACCGTTTGGTTGCCTTACGAAACTCGGTGCAAAGCGGGCCGAATTAGTGCAAAAGTTTGTGCCACGAAGTCCCGTCAGAATTTTTCAGAACGAACGCACCCGATCCACCCCATTGGACCCTAAACTGACGTTTTGGTGCGTTTCGTACTATTTAGTTGCATTTGGGACCGTTCGGTTGCCTTACGGAACTCGGTGCAAAACGGGCTGAACTAGTGCAAAAGTTCGTGCCACGAAGACGCGTCTGAATTTTTCGCAACGAACGCACACGATCCACCTTATAGGACACTAAACTGATGTTTTAGTGCGTTCCTCTATTTGGGTGCATTTGAGACCGTTTGGTTGCCTTACGGAACTTGGTGCAAAACGGGCCGAACTAGTAAAAAAGTTTGTGCCACGAAGTCGCATTGGAATTTTTCGCGACGAAGGCACCCGATCAACCCCATTGGACCCTAAACTGACGTTTTGGTGTATTTCTTACTATTTGGGTGCATTATGGACTGTTTCATTGCCTTACAAAACTCGGTGCAAAACGGGCCGATCTAGTGCAAAAGTTCGTGCCACGATGTCACTTCGGAATTTTTCACAACGAACGCACACGATCCACCTTATAGGACCCTAAACTGATGTTTTAGTGTGTTCGATACTATTTGGGTACATTTGAGACCGTTTGGTTGCCTTACGGAACTTGGTGCAAAACGGGCCGAACTAGTGCAAAAGTTCGTACCACGAAGTCGCGTCGGAATTTTTTGCAACAAATCCACGCGATCCACCATATAGGACCCTAAACTGTTTTAGTGCGTTCCGTAATATTTGGGTGCATTTGAGACCGTTTGGTTGCCTTACAGAACTTGGTGCAAAACGGGCCGAACTAGTGCAAAAGTTCCTGCCACGAAGTCGCATAGGAAATTTTCGCTTCTGAAGGCACCCGATCCACCCCATTAGACCCTAAACTAATGTTTTGGTGCGTTTCGTACTATTTGGGTGCATTTAGGACCGTTCGGTTGCCTTACGGAACTCGGTACAAACGGGCCGAACTAGTGCAAAAGTTCGTGCCATGAAGTCGCGTCGGAATTTTTCGCAATAAACGCACACGATCCACCTTATAGGACCCTAAACTGATGTTTTAGTGCGTTCCGTATTATTTGGGTGCATTTGAGACCGTTTAGTTGCCTTACGGAACTTGGTGCAAAATGGGCCGAGCTAGTGCAAAAGTTCCTGCCACGAAGTCGCATCGGAATTTTTCGCGACGAAGGCACCCGATCCACCCCATTGGACCCTAAACTACGTTTTGGTGTATTTCTTACTATTAGGGTGCATTAGGGACCGTTTGGTTGCCTTACGAAACTCGGTGCAAAACGGGCCGAACTAGTGCAATAGTTCGTGCCAAGAAGTCGCGTCGGAATTTTTCGCAACGAACGCACACGATCCACCTTATAGGACCCTAAACTGATGTTTTAGTGTGTTCCGTACTATTTGGGTGCATTTCAGACCGTTTGGTTGCGTTACGAGACTCAGTGCAAAGCGGGCCGAACTAGTGCAAAAGTTCGTGCCACAAAGTCGCGTAGGAATTTTTTGCAACGAACGCACGCGATCCACCCCATTGGACTCTAAACTAACATTTTGGTGCATTTTGTACTATTTGGGTGTATTTGGGACCGTTTGGTTGCCTTACGGAACTCGGTGCAAAATGGGCCGAACTAGTGCAAAAGTTCCTGCCACGAAGTCGCATCGGAATTTTTTGCGACGAAGGCACCCGATCCACCCCATTGGACCCTAAACTAACGTTTTGGTGCCTTTCATACTATTTTGGTGCATTTGGGACCGTTTGGTTGCCTAACAAAACTCGGTGCCAAGCCGGCCGAACTAGTGCAAAAGTTCGTGCCACGAAGACGCGTCTGAATTTTTCGCAATGAACGCACACGATCCACCTTATAGGACACTAAACTGATGTTTTAGTGCGTTCCTTACTATTTGGGTGCATTTGAGACCATTTGGTTGCCTTACAAAACTTGGTGAAAACCGGCCGAACTAGTACAAAAGTGCGTGCCACGAAGTCGCATCGGAATTTTTCGTGACGAAGCCATCCGATCCACCCCATTGGACCCTAAACTGACGTTTTGGTGTATATCTTACTATTTGGGTGCATTAGGGACCGTTTGGTTGCCTTATGAAACTCGGTGCAAAACGGGCCGAACTAGTGCAAAAGTTCGTGCCACGATGTCACGTCATAATTTTTCGCAACGAACGCACACGATCCACCTTATAGGACCCCCAACTGATGTTTTAATGTGTTCTGTACTATTTGGGTGCATTTGAGATCGTTTGGTTGCCTTACGGAACTTGGTGCAAAACGGGCCGAACTAGTGCAAAAGTTCGTGCCACGAAGTCGCGTCGGAATTTTTTGCAACAAATCCGCGCGATCCACCTTATAGGACCCTAAACTGATGTTTTAGTGCGTTCCGTACTATTTGGGTGCATTTCAGACCGTTTGGCTGCCTTACGGAACTTGGTGCAAAACGGGCCGAACTAGTGCAAAAGTTCCTGCCACGAAGTCGCATCGGAATTTTTCATAACGACTGAAGGCACCCGATCCACCCCATTGGATCCTAAACTGACGTTTTGGTCCATTTCTTACTATTTGGGTGCATTAGGGACCGTTTCGTTGCCTTACAAAACTCGGTGCAAAACGGGCCGATCTAGTGCAATAGTTCGTGCCACAAAGTCGCGTAGGAATTTTTGCAACGAACGCACCCGATCCACAATTGGACTCTAAACTGACATTTGGTGCATTTCGTTCTATTTGGGTGTTTGGGACCGTTTGGTTGCCTTATGAAATCGGTGCAAAGCGGGCCGAATTAGTGCAAAAGTTTGTGCCACGAAGTCACGTCAGAATTTTCAGAACGAACGCACCCGATCCACCCCATTGGACCCTAAACTGATGTTTTGGTGCATTTCATACTATTCGGGTGCATTTGGGACCGTTCGGTTGCCTTACGGAACTCGGTGTAAAACGGACCGAACTAGTCAAAAGTTTGTGCCACGAATACGCGTCTGAATTTTTCGTAACGAACACACACGATCCACCTTATAGCACACTAAACTGATGTTTTAGTGCGTTCATTACTATTTGGGTGCATTTGAGACCGTTTGGTTGCCTTACGGAACTTGGTGCAAAACGGGCCGAACTAGTACAAAAGTTCGTGCCACGAAGTCGCATCAGAATTTTTCGCGACGAAGGCACCCGATCCACCCCATTGGACCCTAAACTGACGTTTTGGTGTATTTCTTACTATTTGGGTGCATTAGGTACCGTTTGGTTGCCTTATGAAACTCGGTGCAAAACTTGCCGAACTAGTGCAAAAGTTCGTGCCACGAAGTCGAGTCGGAATTTTTCGCAACTGAAGGCACCCGATCAACCCCATTGGACCCTAAACTGACGTTTTGGTGCATTTCTTACTATTTGGGTGCATTAGGGACCGTTTCGTTGCCTCACAAAACTCGGTGCGAAACGGGCCGATCTAGTGCAATAGTTCGTGCCACGAAGTCGCTTCAGAATTTTTCACAACGAACGCACACGATCCACCTTATAGGACCCTAAACTGATGTTTTAGTGTGTTCCATACTATTTGGAAGCATTTGAGACCGTTTGGTTGCCTTACGGAACTTGGTGCAAAACGGGCCGAACTAGTGCAAAAGTTCGTGGCATGAAGTCACATTGGAATTTTTTGCGACGAAGGCACCCGATCCACCCCATTGGACCCTAAACTAACGTTTTGGTGCCTTTCATACTATTTTGGTGCATTTGGGACCGTTTGGTTGCCTAACAAAACTCGGTGCCAAGCGGGCCGAACTAGTGCAAAAGTTCGTGCCACGAAGACGCGTCTGAATTTTTTCGCAACGAACGCACACGATCTACCTTATAGTACACTAAACTGATGTTTTAGTGCGTTCCTTACTATTTGGGTGCATTTGAGACCGTTTGGTTGCCTTACGGAACTTGGGGCAAAACGGGCCGAACTAGTGCAAAAGTTCGTGCCACGAAGTCGCATCGGAATTTTTCGCGATGAAGGCACCCGATCCACCCCATTGGACCCTAAACTGATGTTTTGGTGCGTTTCATACTATTTGGGTGCATTTGGGACCGTTTGGTTGCCTTACGAGACTCGGTGCAAAGCGGGCCGAACTAGTTCAAAAGTTTGTGCCACGAAGTCACGTCAGAATTTTTCAGAACGAACGCACCCGATCCACCCCATTGGACCCTAAACTGATGTTTTGGTGTGTTCCGTACTATTTGGGTGCATTTGAGACCGTTTGGTTGCCTTACGGAACTTGGTGCAAAACGGGCCGAACTAGTGCAAAAGTTCGTGCCACGAAGTCGCGTCGGAATTTTTTGCAACAAATGCACACGATCCACCTTATAGGACCCTAAACTGATGTTTTAGTGCGTTCCGTACTATTTGGGTGCATTTGAGACCGTTTGGTTGCCTTACGGAACTTGGTGCAAAACGGGCCGAACTAGTGCAAAAGTTCGTGCCATGAAGTCGCGTCGGAATTTTTCGCAACGAATGCATCCGATCCACCCCATTGGACCCTAAACTAACATTTTGGTGCGTTTCATACTATTTGGGTGCATTTGGGACCGTTTGGTTGCCTTACGAAACACGGTGCAAAGCGGGCCGAACTAGTGCAAAAGTTTGTGCCACGAGGTCACGTCAGAATTTTTCAGAACGAACGCACCCGATCCACCCCATTGGAACCTAAACTGACATTTTGGTGCGTTTCATACTATTTGGGTGCATTTGGGACCGTTTGGTTGCCTTACGAAACTCGGTGCAAAGCGGGCCGAACTAGTGAAAAAGTTCGTGCCACGAAGTCGAGTCGAAATTTTTCACAACGAACACACCCGATCCACCCCATTGGACCCTAAACTGATGTTTTAGTGCATTCCTTACTATTTGGGTGCATTTGAGACCGTTTGGTTGCCTTACGGAACTTGGTGCAAAATGGGCCGAACTAGTGCAAAAGTTTGTGCCACGAAGTCGCATCGGAATTTTTCGCGACAAAGGCACCCGATCCACCCCATTGAACCCTAAACTGACGTTTTGGTGTATTTCTTACTATTTGGGTACATTTGAGACCATTTGGTTACCTTACGGAACTCGGTGCAAAGCGGGCCGAACTAGTGCAAAAGTTTGTGCCACGAAGTCGCATCGGAATTTTTCGCGACGAAGGCACCCGATCCAATCCATTGGACCCTAAACTAACGTTTTGGTGTATTTCTTACTATTTGGGTGCATTAGGGACCGTTTGGTTGCCTTATGAAACTCGGTGCAAAACGGGCCGAACTAGTGCAAAAGTTCGTGCCACGAAGTCGCTTCGGAATTTTTCGTGACGAACGCACACGATCCACCTTATAGGACCCTAAACTGATGTTTTAGTGTGTTCCATACTATTTGGGTGCATTTGAGACCGTTTGGTTGCCTTACGGAACTTGGTGCAAAACGGGCCGAACTAGTGCAAAAGTTCGTGCCACGAAGTCGCGTCGTAATTTTTCGCAACAAAAGCACACGATCTAGCTTATAGGACCCTAAACTGATGTTTTAGTGTGTTCCGTACAATTTGGGTGCATTTGAGACCGTTTGGTTGCCTTACGGAACTTGGTGAAACACGGGCCAAACTAGTGCAAAAGTTCGTGCTACGAAGTCGCGTCAGAATTTTTTGCAACGAACGCACAAGATCCACCTTATAGGACCCTAAACTAATGTTTTAGTGCACTCCGTACTATTTCGGTGCATTTGAGACCGTTTGGTTGCCTTACGGAACTTGGTGCAAAACGGGCCGAACTAGTGCAAAAGTTCGTGCCACGAAGTCGCATCGGAATTTTTCGCGACGAAGGCACTCGATACACCCCATTGGACCCTAAACTGACGTTTTGGTGCGTTTTGTACTATTTGGGTGCATTTGGGACCGTTTGGTTGCCATACGAAACTCGGTGCAAAGCTGGCCGAACTAGTTCAAAAGTTTGGGCCACGAAGTCACGTCAGAATTTTTCAGAACGAACGCACCCGATCCACCCCATTGGACCCTAAACTGATGTTTTAGTGTGTTCCATACTATTTGGGTGCATTTGAGACCGTTTGGTTGCCTTACGGAACTTGGTGCAAAACGGGCCGAACTAGTGTAAAAGTTCGTGCCACGAAGTCGCGTCGTAATTTTTCGCAACAAATGCACACGATCCAGCTTATAGGACCCTAAAATGATGTTTTAGTGTGTTCCGTACTATTTGGGTGCATTTGAGACCGTTTGGTTGCCTTACGAAACTCAGTGCAAAGCGGGCCGAACTAGTGCAAAAGTTCGTGCCACAAAGTCGCATTGGAATTTTTCGCAAAGAACGCACCCGATCCACCCCATTGGACTCTAAACTGACATTTAGGTGCATTTCGTACTATTTGGGTGTATTTGGGACCGTTTGGTTGCCTTACGAAACTCGGTGCAAAGCGGGCCGAATTAGTGCAAAAGTTTGTGCCACGAAGTCCCGTCAGAATTTTTCAGAACGAACGCACCCGATCCACCCCATTGGACCCTAAACTGACGTTTTGGTGCGTTTCGTACTATTTAGTTGCATTTGGGACCGTTCGGTTGCCTTACGGAACTCGGTGCAAAACGGGCTGAACTAGTGCAAAAGTTCGTGCCACGAAGACGCGTCTGAATTTTTCGCAACGAACGCACACGATCCACCTTATAGGACACTAAACTGATGTTTTAGTGCGTTCCTCTATTTGGGTGCATTTGAGACCGTTTGGTTGCCTTACGGAACTTGGTGCAAAACGGGCCGAACTAGTAAAAAAGTTTGTGCCACGAAGTCGCATCGGAATTTTTCGCGACGAAGGCACCCGATCAACCCCATTGGACCCTAAACTGACGTTTTGGTGTATTTCTTACTATTTGGGTGCATTATGGACTGTTTCATTGCCTTACAAAACTCGGTGCAAAACGGGCCGATCTAGTGCAAAAGTTCGTGCCACGATGTCACTTCGGAATTTTTCACAACGAACGCACACGATCCACCTTATAGGACCCTAAACTGATGTTTTAGTGTGTTCCATACTATTTGGGTACATTTGAGACCGTTTGGTTGCCTTACGGAACTTGGTGCAAAACGGGCTGAACTAGTGCAAAAGTTCGTACCACGAAGTCGCGTCGGAATTTTTTGCAACAAATCCACGCGATCCACCATATAGGACCCTAAACTGTTTTAGTGCGTTCCGTAATATTTGGGTGCATTTGAGACCGTTTGGTTGCCTTACAGAACTTGGTGCAAAACGGGCCGAACTAGTGCAAAAGTTCCTGCCACGAAGTCGCATCGGAAATTTTCGCTTCTGAAGGCACCCGATCCACCCCATTGGACCCTAAACTGACGTTTTGGTGCATTTCTTACTATTTGGGTGCATTAGAGACCGTTTCGTTGCCTTACAAAACTCGTAGCAAAACGGGCCGATCTAGTGCAATAGTTCGTGCCGCGAAGTCGCTTCGGAATTTTTCACAACGAACGCACACGATCCACCTTATAGGACCCTAAACTGATGTTTTAGTGTGTTCCATACTATTTGGGTGCATTTGAGACCATTTGGTTGCCTTACGGAACTTGGTGCAAAACGGGCCGAACTAGTGGAAAAGTTCGTGCCACGAAGCGCATCGGAATTTTTTGCGACGAAGGCTCCCGATCCACCCCATTGGACCCTAAACTAACGTTTTGGTGCGTTTCATACTATTTTGGTGCATTTGGGACCGTTTGGTTGCCTTACGAAACTCGGTGCAAAGCGGGCCGAACTAGTGCAAAAGTTCGTGCCACGAAGTCGCGTCGGAATTTTTCGCAACGAACACACCCGATCCACCCCATTAGACCCTAAACTAATGTTTTGGTGCGTTTCGTACTATTTGGGTGCATTTAGGACCGTTCGGTTGCCTTACGGAACTCGGTACAAAACGGGCCGAACTAGTGCAAAAGTTCGTGCCATGAAGTCGCGTCGGAATTTTTCGCAATAAACGCACACGATCCACCTTATAGGACCCTAAACTGATGTTTTAGTTCGTTCCGTATTATTTGGGTGCATTTGAGACCGTTTAGTTGCCTTACGGAACTTGGTGCAAAATGGGCCGAGCTAGTGCAAAAGTTCCTGCCACGAAGTCGCATCGGAATTTTTCGCGACGAAGGCACCCGATCCACCCCATTGGACCCTAAACTACGTTTTGGTGTATTTCTTACTATTAGGGTGCATTAGGGACCGTTTGGTTGCCTTACGAAACTCGGTGCAAAACGGGCCGAACTAGTGCAATAGTTCGTGCCAAGAAGTCGCGTCGGAATTTTTCGCAACGAACGCACACGATCCACCTTATAGGACCCTAAACTGATGTTTTAGTGTGTTCCGTACTATTTGGGTGCATTTCAGACCGTTTGGTTGCGTTACGAGACTCAGTGCAAAGCGGGCCGAACTAGTGCAAAAGTTCGTGCCACAAAGTCGCGTAGGAATTTTTTGCAACGAACGCACGCGATCCACCCCATTGGACTCTAAACTAACATTTTGGTGCATTTTGTACTATTTGGGTGTATTTGGGACCGTTTGGTTGCCTTACGGAACTCGGTGCAAAATGGGCCGAACTAGTGCAAAAGTTCCTGCCACGAAGTCGCATCGGAATTTTTTGCGACGAAGGCACCCGATCCACCCCATTGGACCCTAAACTAACGTTTTGGTGCCTTTCATACTATTTTGGTGCATTTGGGACCGTTTGGTTGCCTAACAAAACTCGGTGCCAAGCGGGCCGAACTAGTGCAAAAGTTCGTGCCACGAAGACGCGTCTGAATTTTTCGCAATGAACGCACACGATCCACCTTATAGGACACTAAACTGATGTTTTAGTGCGTTCCTTACTATTTGGGTGCATTTGAGACCATTTGGTTGCCTTACAAAACTTGGTGAAAACCGGCCGAACTAGTACAAAAGTGCGTGCCACGAAGTCGCATCGGAATTTTTCGCGACGAAGCCATCCGATCCACCCCATTGGACCCTAAACTGACGTTTTGGTGTATATCTTACTATTTGGGTGCATTAGGGACCGTTTGGTTGCCTTATGAAACTCGGTGCAAAACGGGCCGAACTAGTGCAAAAGTTCGTGCCACGATGTCACGTCATAATTTTTCGCAACGAACGCACACGATCCACCTTATAGGACCCCCAAACTGATGTTTTAATGTGTTCTGTACTATTTGGGTGCATTTGAGATCGTTTGGTTGCCTTACGGAACTTGGTGCAAAACGGGCCGAACTAGTGCAAAAGTTCGTGCCACGAAGTCGCGTCGGAATTTTTTGCAACAAATCCGCGCGATCCACCTTATAGGACCCTAAACTGATGTTTTAGTGCGTTCCGTACTATTTGGGTGCATTTCAGACCGTTTGGCTGCCTTACGGAACTTGGTGCAAAACGGGCCGAACTAGTGCAAAAGTTCCTGCCACGAAGTCGCATCGGAATTTTTCATAACGACTGAAGGCACCCGATCCACCCCATTGGATCCTAAACTGACGTTTTGGTCCATTTCTTACTATTTGGGTGCATTAGGGACCGTTTCGTTGCCTTACAAAACTCGGTGCAAAACGGGCCGATCTAGTGCAATAGTTCGTGCCACAAAGTCGCGTAGGAATTTTTGCAACGAACGCACCCGATCCACAACATTGGACTCTAAACTGACATTTTGGTGCATTTCGTTCTATTTGGGTGTGTTTGGGACCGTTTGGTTGCCTTATGAAACTCGGTGCAAAGCGGGCCGAATTAGTGCAAAAGTTTGTGCCACGAAGTCACGTCAGAATCTTTCAGAACGAACGCACCCGATCCACCCCATTGGACCCTAAACTGATGTTTTGGTGCATTTCATACTATTCGGGTGCATTTGGGACCGTTCGGTTGCCTTACGGAACTCGGTGCAAAACGGACCGAACTAGTTCAAAAGTTTGTGCCACGAATACGCGTCTGAATTTTTCGTAACGAACACACACGATCCACCTTATAGCACACTAAACTGATGTTTTAGTGCGTTCATTACTATTTGGGTGCATTTGAGACCGTTTGGTTGCCTTACGGAACTTGGTGCAAAACGGGCCGAACTAGTACAAAAGTTCGTGCCACGAAGTCGCATCAGAATTTTTCGCGACGAAGGCACCCGATCCACCCCATTGGACCCTAAACTGACGTTTTGGTGTATTTCTTACTATTTGGGTGCATTAGGGACTGTTTGGTTGCCTTATGAAACTCGGTGCAAAACTTGCCGAACTAGTGCAAAAGTTCGTGCCACGAAGTCGAGTCGGAATTTTTCGCAACTGAAGGCACCCGATCAACCCCATTGGACCCTAAACTGACGTTTTGGTGCATTTCTTACTATTTGGGTGCATTAGGGACCGTTTCGTTGCCTCACAAAACTCGGTGCGAAACGGGCCGATCTAGTGCAATAGTTCGTGCCACGAAGTCGCTTCAGAATTTTTCACAACGAACGCACACGATCCACCTTATAGGACCCTAAACTGATGTTTTAGTGTGTTCCATACTATTTGGAAGCATTTGAGACCGTTTGGTTGCCTTACGGAACTTGGTGCAAAACGGGCCGAACTAGTGCAAAAGTTCGTGGCATGAAGTCACATTGGAATTTTTTGCGACGAAGGCACCCGATCCACCCCATTAGACCCTAAACTAACGTTTTGGTGCCTTTCATACTATTTTGGTGCATTTGGGACCGTTTGGTTGCCTAACAAAACTCGGTGCCAAGCGGGCCGAACTAGTGCAAAAGTTCGTGCCACGAAGACGCGTCTGAATTTTTCGCAACGAACGCACACGATCTACCTTATAGTACACTAAACTGATGTTTTAGTGCGTTCCTTACTATTTGGGTGCATTTGAGACCGTTTGGTTGCCTTACGGAACTTGGGGCAAAACGGGCCGAACTAGTGCAAAAGTTCGTGCCACGAAGTCGCATCGGAATTTTTCGCGATGAAGGCACCCGATCCACCCCATTGGACCCTAAACTGATGTTTTGGTGCGTTTCATACTATTTGGGTGCATTTGGGACCGTTTGGTTGCCTTACGAGACTCGGTGCAAAGCGGGCCGAACTAGTTCAAAAGTTTGTGCCACGAAGTCACGTCAGAATTTTTCAGAACGAACGCACCCGATCCACCCCATTGGACCCTAAACTGATATTTTGATGCGTTTCATAATATTTGTGTGCATTTGAGACCGTTTGGTTGCCTTACGAAACTCGGTGCAAAGCGGGCCGAACTAGTTCAAAAGTTTGTGCCACGAAGTCGCGTCAAAATTTTTCAGAACGAACGCACCCGATCCACCCCATTGGACCCTAAACTGACGTTTTGGTGTGTTTCATACTATTTTGGTGCATTTGGGACCGTTTGGTTGCCTTACGAAACTCGGTGCAAAGCGGGCCGAACTAGTGCAAAAGTTCGTGCCACAAAGTCGCGTAGGAATTTTGCACAACGAACGCACCCGATCCACCCCATTGGACCCTAAACTGACATTTTGGTGCGTTTCATAATATTTGTGGGCATTTGAGACCGTTTGGTTGCCTTACGAAACTCGGTACAAAGCGGGCCGAATTAGTGCAAAAGTTTGTGCCACGAAGTCACGTTAGAATTTTTCAGAACGAACGCACCCGATACACCCCATTGGACCCTAAACTGACATTTTGGTGCATTTCATAATATTTGTGGGCATTTGAGACCATTTGGTTGCATTACGAAACTCGTTGCAAAGCGGGTCGAACAAGTGCAAAAGTTCGTGCCACGAAGTCTCGTCGAAATTTTTCACAACGAACACACCCGATCCACCCCATTGGACCCTAAACTGATGTTTTGGTACATTTCGTACTATTTGGGTGCTTTTAGGACCGTTCGGTTGCCTTACGGAACTCGGTACAAAGCGGGCCGAATTAGTGCAAAAGTTTGTGCCACGAAGTCACGTTAGAATTTTTCAGAACGAACACACCCGATACACCCCATTGGACCCTAAACTGACATTTTGGTGTGTTTCATAATATTTGTGGGCATTTGAGACGGTTTGGTTGCATTACGAAACTCGTTGCAAAGCGGGTCGAACAAGTGCAAAAGTTCGTGCCACGAAGTCGCGTCAAAATTTTTCACAACGAACACACCCGATCCACCCCATTGGACCCTAAACTGATGTTTTGGTGCGTTTTGTACTATTTGGGTGCATTTAGGACCGTTCGGTTGCCTTACGGAACTCGGTGCAAAATGGGCCGAACTAGTGCAAAAGTTCGTGCCACGAAGACGCGTCTGAATTTTTCGCAACGAACGCACACGATCCACCTTATAGGACACTAAATTGATGTTTTAGTGCGTTCCGTTCTATTTGGGTGCATTTGAGACCGTTTGGTTGCCTTACGGAACTTGGTGCAAAACGGGCCGAACTAGTACAAAAGTTCGTGCCACGAAGTCGCATCGGAATTTTTTGTGATGAAGGCACCCGATCCACCCCATTGGACCCTAAACTGACGATTTGGTTTATTTCTTACTATTTGGGTGCATTAGGGACCGTTTGGTTGCCTTATGAAACTCGGTGCCAAACGGGCCGAACTAGTGCAAAAGTTCGTGCCACGAAGTCGCGTCGGAATTTTTCGCAACAAACGCACACGATCCACCTTATAGGACCCCAAACTGATGTTTTAGTGTGTTCGGTATTATTTGGGTGCATTTGAGACCATTTGGTTGCCTTACGGAACTTGGTGCAAAACGGGCCGAACTAGTGCAAAAGTTCGTGCCACGAAGTCGCGTCGGAATTTTTTGCAAGAAATCCATGCGATCCACCTTATAGGACCCTAAACTGATGTTTTAGTGCGATCCATACTATTAGGGTGCATTTAAGACCGTTTGGTTGCCTTACGGAACTTAGTGCAAAACGGGCCGAACTAGGGCAAAAGTTCCTGCTACGAAGTCGCATCGGAATTTTTCGCGACTGATGACACCCGATCCACCCCATTGGACCCTAAACTGATGTTTTCGTGCATTTCTTACTATTTGGGTGCATTAGGGACCGTTTCGTTGCCTTACAAAACTCGGTGCAAAACAGGCCGATCTAGTGCAATAGTTCGTGCCACGAAGTCGCTTCGGAATTTTTCACAACAAACGCACGCGATCCACCTTATTGGACCCTAAAGTGATGTTATAGTGTGTTCCATACTATTTGGGTGCATTTGAGACCGTTTGGTTGCCTTACGGAACTTGGTGCAAAACGGGCCGAACTAGTACAAAAGTTCGTGCCACGAAGTCACATCGGAATGTTTTGCGACGAAGGCACCCGATCCACCCCTTTGGACCCTAAACTAACGTTTTTGGTGCGCTTCATACTATTTTGGTGCATTTGGGACCGTTTGCTTGCCTTACGAAACTCGATGCAAAGCGGGCCGAACTAGTGCAAAAGTTCGTGCCACGAAGACGAGTCTGAATTTTTCGTAACGAACGCACACGATCCACCTTATAGCACACTAAACTGATGTTTTAGTGCGTTCATTACTATTTGGGTGCATTTGAGACCGTTTGGTTGCCTTACAGAACTTGGTGCAAAACGGGCCGAACTAGTACAAAAGTTCGTGCCACGAAGTCGCATCAGAATTTTTCGCGACGAAGGCACCCGATCCACCCCATTGGACACTAAACTGACGTTTTGGTGTATTTCTTACTATTTGGGTGCATTAGGGACCGTTTGGTTGCCTTATGAAACTCGGTGCAAAACGGGTCGAACTAGTGCAAAAGTTCGTGCCACGAAGTCGAGTCGGAATTTTTCGCAACGAACGCACTCGATCCACCTTATAGGACCCCAAACTAATGTTATAGTGTGTTCCGTACTATTTGGGTGCATTTGAGACCATTTGGTTGCCTTACGGAACTTGGTGCAAAACGGGCCGAACTAGTGCAAAAGTTCGTGCCACGAAGTCGCATCAGAATTTTTTACAACAAATCCACGCGATCCACCTTATAGGACTCTAAACTGATGTTTCAGTGTGTTCCGTACTATTTGGGCGCATTTGAGACCATTTGGTTGCCTTACGGAACATGGTGCAAAACGGGCCGAACTAGTGCAAAAGTTCCTGCCACGAAGTCACATCGGAATGTTTTGCGACGAAGGCACCCGATCCACCCCTTTGGACCCTAAACTAACGTTTTTGGTGCGCTTCATACTATTTTGGTGCATTTGGGACCGTTTGCTTGCCTTACGAAACTCGATGCAAAGCGGGCCGAACTAGTGCAAAAGTTCGTGGCACGAAGACGCGTCTGAATTTTTCGTAACGAACGCACACGATCCACCTTATAGCACACTAAACTGATGTTTTAGTGCGTTCATTACTATTTGGGTGCATTTGAGACCGTTTGGTTGCCTTACAGAACTTGGTGCAAAACGGGCCGAACTAGTACAAAAGTTCGTGCCACGAAGTCGCATCAGAATTTTTCGCGACGAAGGCACCCGATCCACCCCATTGGACACTAAACTGACGTTTTGGTGTATTTCTTACTATTTGGGTGCATTAGGGACCGTTTGGTTGCCTTATGAAACTCGGTGCAAAACGGGTCGAACTAGTGCAAAAGTTCGTGCCACGAAGTCGAGTCGGAATTTTTCGCAACGAACACACTCGATCCACCTTATAGGACCCCAAACTAATGTTATAGTGTGTTCCGTACTATTTGGGTGCATTTGAGACCATTTGGTTGCCTTACGGAACTTGGTGCAAAACGGGCCGAACTAGTGCAAAAGTTCGTGCCACGAAGTCGCATCAGAATTTTTTACAACAAATCCACGCGATCCACCTTATAGGACTCTAAACTGATGTTTCAGTGTGTTCCGTACTATTTGGGCGCATTTGAGACCATTTGGTTGCCTTACGGAACATGGTGCAAAACGGGCCGAACTAGTGCAAAAGTTCCTGCCACGAAGTCGCATCGGAATTTTTCGCGACTGAAGGCACGCGATCCACCCCATTGGACCCTAAACTGACGTTTTGGTGCATTTCTTACTATTTGGGTGCATTAGGGACCATTTCGTTGCCTCACAAAACTCGGTGCAAAACGGGCCGATCTAGTGCAATAGTTCGTGCCACGAAGTCGCTTCGGAATTTTTCACAACGAACGCACACGATCCACCTTATAGGACCCTAAACTAATGTTTTATTGTGTTCCATACTATTTGGAAGCATTTGAGACCGTTTGGTTGCCTTACGGAACTTGGTGCAAAACGGGCCGAACTAGTGCAAAAGTTCGTGGCACGAAGTCACATTGGAATTTTTTTGCAACGAAGGCACCTGATCCACCCCATTGGACCCTAAACTAACGTTTTGGTGCCTTTCATACTATTTTGGTGCATTTGGGACCGTTTGGTTGCCTAACGAAACTCGGTGCCAAGCGGGCCGAACTAGTGCAAAAGTTTCTTGCCACGAAGACGCGTCTGAATTTTTCGCAACCAACGCACACGATCCACCTTATAATACACTAAACTGATGTTTTAGTGCGTTCCTTACTATTTGGGTGCATTTGAGACCGTTTGGTTGCCTTACGGAACTTGGGGCAAAACGGGCCGAACTAGTGCAAAAGTTAGTGCCACAAAGTCGCATCGGAATTTTTCGCGATGAAGGCACCCGATCCACCCCATTGGACCCTAAACTGATGTTTTGGTGCGTTTCATACTATTTGGGTGCATTTGGGACCATTTGGTTGTCTTACGAGACTCGGTGCAAAGCGGGCCGAACTAGTTCAAAAGTTTGTGCCACGAAGTCACGTCAGAATTTTTCAGAACGAACGCACTCGATCCACCCCATTGGACCCTAAACTGATATTTTGATGTGTTTCATAATATTTGTGTGCATTTGAGACCGTTTGGTTGCCTTACGAAACTCGGTGCAAAGCGGGCCGAACTAGTTCAAAAGTTTGTGCCACGAAGTCACGTCAGAATTTTTCAGAACGAACGCACCCGATCCACCCCACTGGACCCTAAACTGACGTTTTGGTGTGTTTCATACTATTTTGGGGCATTTGGGACCATTTGGTTGCCTTACGAAACTCGGTGCAAAGCGGGCCGAACTAGTGCAAAAGTTCGTGCCACAAAGTCGCGTAGGAATTTTGCACAACGAACGCACCCGATCCACCCCATTGGACCCTAAACTGACATTTTGGTGCGTTTCATAATATTTGTGGGCATTTGAGACCGTTTGGTTGCCTTACGAAACTCGGTACAAAGCGGGCCGAATTAGTGCAAAAGTTTGTTGCACGAAGTCACGTTAGAATTTTTCAGAACGAACGCACCCGATACACCCCATTGGACCCTAAACTGACATTTTGGTGCGTTTCATAATATTTGTGGGCATTTGAGACCGTTTGGTTGCATTACGAAACTCGTTGCACAGCGGGTTGAACAAGTGCAAAAGTTCGTGCCACGAAGTCGCGTCGAAATTTTTTACAACGAACACACCCGATCCACCCCATTGGACCCTAAACTGATGTTTTGGTGCGTTTTGTACTATTTGAGTGCATTTAGGACCGTTCGGTTGCCTTACGGAACTCGGTGCAAAATGGGCCGAACTAGTGCAAAAGTTCGTGCCACGAAGACGCGTCTGAATTTTTCGCAACGAACGCACACGATCCACCTTATAGGACACTAAATTGATGTTTTAGTGCGTTCCGTTCTATTTGGGTGCATTTGAGACCGTTTGGTTGCCTTACGGAACTTGGTGCCAAACGGGCCGAACTAGTACAAAAGTTCGTGCCACGAAGTCGCATCGGAATTTTTTCTGACGAAGGCACCCGATCCACCCCATTGGACCCTAAACTGACGATTTGGTTTATTTCTGACTATTTGGGTGCATTAGGGACCGTTTGGTTGCCTTATGAAACTCGGTGCAAAACGGGCCGAACTAGTGCAAAAGTTCGTGCCACGAAGTCGCGTCTGAATTTTTCGCAACAAACGCACACGATCCACCTTATAGGACCCCAAACTGATGTTTTAGTGTGTTCGGTACTATTTTGGTGCATTTGAGACCATTTGGTTGCCTTACGGAACTTGGTGCAAAACGGGCGGAACTAATGCAAAAGTTCGTGCCACGAAGTCGCGTCGGAATTTTTTGCAACAAATCCATGCGATCCACCTTATAGGACCCTAAACTGATGTTATAGTGTGTTCCATACTATTTGGGTGCATTTGAGACCGTTTGGTTGCCTTACGGAACTTGGTGCAAAACGGGCCGAACTAGTACAAAAGTTCGTGCCACGTAGTCGCATCGGAATTTTTCGCGATGAAGGCACCCGATCCAACCCATTGGACCCTAAACTAACGTTTTGGTGCGTTTCGTACTATTTGGGTGCATTTGGGACTGTTTGGTTGCCTTACGAAACTCGGTGCAAAGCGGGCCGAACTAGTTCAAAAGTTTGTGCCACGAAGTCACGTCAGAATTTTTCAGAACGAACGCACCCGATCCACCCCATTGGACCCTAAACTGACATTTTGGTGCGTTTCATAAAATTTGTGTGCATTTGAGACCGTTTGGTTGCCTTACGAAACTCGGTGCAAAGCGGGCCGAATTAGTGCAAAAGTTTGTGCCACGAAGTCACGTCAGAATTTTTCAGAACGAACGCACCCGATCCACCCCATTGGACCCTAAACTGACATTTTGGTGCATTTCGTACTATTTGTGTGCATTTGGGACCGTTCGGTTGCCTTACGGAACTCGGTGCAAAATGGGCCGCACTAGTGCAAAAGTTCGTGCCACGAAGTCGCATCGGAATTTTTCGCAACGAACACATCCGATCCACCCCATTAGACCCTAAACTTACGTTTTGGTGCGTTTCGTACTATTTGGGCGCATTTGGGTCCGTTTGGTTGCCTTACGAAACTCAGTGCAAAGCGGGCCGAACTAGTTCAGAAGTTTGTGCCACGAAGTCACGTTAGAATTTTTCAGAACAAACGCACCCGGTCCACCCCATTGGACCCTAAACTGACATTTTGGTGCGTTTCATCATATTTGTGTGCATTTGGGACCGTTTGGTTGCCTTACGAAACTCGGTGCAAAGCGGGCCGAATTAGTGCAAAAGTTTGTGCCACGAAGTCACGTTAGAATTTTTCAGAATGAACGCACTCGATCCACCCCAATGGACCCTAAACTGACATTTTGGTGCGTTTCATACTATTTGGGTGCATTTGGGACCGTTTGGTTGCAATACGAAACTCGGTGCAAAGCGGGTCGAACAAGTGCAAAAGTTCGTGCCACGAAGTCGCGTCGAAATTTTTCACAACGAACACACCCGATACACCCCATTGGACCCTAAACTTATGTTTTGGTGCGTTTCGTACTATTTGGGTGTATTTAGGACCGTTCGGTTGCCTTACGGAACTCGGTGCAAAACGGGCCGAACTAGTGCAAAAGTTCGTCCCACGAAGACGCGTCTGAATTTTTCGCAACGAACGCACACGATCCACCTTATAGGACACTAAACTGATGTTTTAGTGCGTTCCGTTCTATTTGGGTGCATTTGAGACCGTTTGGTTGCCTTACGGTACTTGGTGCAAAACGGGCCGAACTAGTACAAAAGTTCGTGCCACGAAGTCGCATCGGAATTTTTCGTGACGAAGGCACCCGATCCACCCCATTGGACCCTAAACTGACGATTTGGTGTATTTCTTACTATTTGGGAGCATTAGGGACCGTTTGGTTGCCTTATGAAACTCGGTGCAAAACGGGCCGAACTAGTGCAAAAGTTCGTGCCACGAAGTCGCGTCGGAATTTTTCGCAACGAACGCACACGATCCACCTTATAGGACCCCAAACTGATGTTTTAGTGTGTTCCGTACTATTTGGGTGCATTTGAGACCGTTTGGTTGCCTTACGGAATTTGGTGCAAAACAAGCCGAACTAGTGCAAAAGTTCGTGCCACGAAGTCGCGTCGGAATTTTTTGCAACAAATCCACGCGATCCATCTTATAGGACCCTAAACTGTTGTTTTAGTGCGATCCATACTATTTGGGTGCATTTAAGACCGTTTGGTTGCCTTACGGAACTTGGTGCAAAACGGGCCGAACTTGTGTAAAAGTTCCTGCTACGAAGTCGCATCGGAATTTTTCGCGACTGAAGGCACCCGATGCACCCCATTGGACCCTAAACTAACGTTTTGGTGCATTTCTTACTATTTGGGTGCATTAGGGACCGTTTCGTTGCCTTCCAAAACTCGGTGCAAAACGGGCCGATCTAGTGCAATAGTTCATGCCACGAAGTCGCTTCGGAATTTTTCACACCGAACGCACGCGATCCACCTTATAGGACCCTAAACTGATGTTTTGGTGCGTTTTGTACTATTTGGGTGCATTTGGGACCGTTTGGTTGCCTTACGAAACTCGGTGCAAAGCGGGCTGAACTAGTGCAAAAGTTCGTGCCACAAAGTCGCGTAGAAATTTTGCACAACGAATGCACCCGATCCACCCCATTGGACCCTAAACTGACATTTTCATTCATTTCGTACTATTTGTGTGCATTTGGGACCGTTTGGTTGCCTTACGGAACTCGGTGCAAAATGGGCCGCACTAGTGCAAAAGTTCGTGCCACGAAGTCACGTCGGAATTTTTCGCAACGAACACACCAGATCCACCCAATTAGACCCTAAACTTACGTTTTGGTGCGTTTCGTACTATTTGGGTGCATTTGGGTCCGTTTGGTTGCCTTACGAAACTCGGTGCAAAGCGGGCCGAACTAGTTCAAAAGTTTGTACCACGAAGTCACGTCAGAATTTTTTAGAACAAACGCACCCGATCCACCCCATTGGACACTAACCTGACATTTTGGTGCGTTTCATAATATTTGTGTGCATTTGGGACCGTTTGGTTGCCTTACGAAACTCGGTGCAAAGCGGGCCGAATTAGTGCAAAAGTTTGTGCCACGAAGTCACGTTAGAATTTTTCAGAATGAACGCACCCGATCCGCCCCATTGGACCCTAAACTGATGTTTTGGTGCGTTTCGTACTATTTGGGTGCATTTAGGACCGTTCGGTTGCCTTTCAGAACTCGGTGCAAAACGGGCCGAACTAGTGCAAAAGTTCGTGTCACGAAGACGCGTCTGAATTTTTCGCAACGAACGCACACGATCCACCTTATAGGACACTAAACTGATGTTTTAGTGCGTTCCGTTCTATTTGGGTGCATTTGAGGCCGTTTGGTTGCCTTACGGAACTTGGTGCAAAACGGGCCGAACTAGTACAAAAGTTCGTGCCATGAAGTCGCATCGGAATTTTTCGTGACGAAGGCACCCGATCCACCCCATTGGACCCTAAACTGACGATTTGGTGTATTTCTTACTATTTGGGTGCATTTGGGACCGTTTGCTTGCC
Source organism: Panicum virgatum (assembly GCF_016808335.1). Lineage (NCBI taxonomy): Eukaryota > Viridiplantae > Streptophyta > Magnoliopsida > Poales > Poaceae > Panicum > Panicum virgatum. The sequence goes on from NW_024376279.1 coordinate 100,763, forward strand.
TTACGAAACTCGGTGCTAAGCGGGCCGAACTAGTTCAAAAGTTTGTGCCACGAAGTCACGTTAGAATTTTTCAGAACGAACGCACCCGATCCACCCCATTGGACCCTAAACTGACATTTTGGTGTGTTTCATAATATTTGTGTGCATTTGAGACCGTTTGGTTGCCTTACGAAACTCGGTGCAAAGCGGGCCGAATTAGTGCAAAAGTTTGTGCCACGAAGTCACGTCAGAATTTTTCAGAACGAACGCACCCGATCCACCCCATTGGACCCTAAACTGATGTTTTTTTGCATTTCAGACTATTTGCGTGCATTTGGGACCGTTTGGTTGCCTTATGAAACTCGGTGCAAAACAGGTCGAACTAGTGCAAAAGTTCGTGCCACGAAGTCGCAGCGGACTTTTTCTTAACGAACGCACCAGATCCATTCCAGTGGACCCTAAACTGATGTTTTGGTACGTTTCATACTATTTGGTTGCATTTGGGACCGTTTGGTTACGTTATGAGACTCGGTGCGAAACGGGACGAACTGGTCCAAAAGTTCGTGCCACGAAGTCGCGCCGGAATTTTTCGCAACGAAGGCACCCGATCCACCACATTGGACCCTAAACTGATGTTTTGGTGCGTTTTGTACAATTTGGATGCATTTGGGATAGTTTGGTCGCGTTACAAAACTCAGTGCAAAACGGGCCGAACTAGTGCAAAAGTTCGTGCCACGAATTCGCGTCAGAATTTTTCGCAACGAACGCACCCGATCCACCCCATTGGACCCTAAACTGATGTTTTTTTGCATTTCGTACTATTTGCATGCATTTGGGACCGTTTGGTTGCCTTACGAAATTGGGTGCAAAACGGGCCGAAGTAGTGCAAAAGTTCATGCCACGAAGTCGCGGCGGACTTTTTCGCAACGAACGCACCCGATCCATTCCAGTGGACCCTAAACTGATGTTTTGGTACGTTTCGTACTATTTGGGTGCATTTGGGACCGTTTGGTTGTGTTATGAAACTCGGTGCGAAACGGGACGAACTGGTCCAAAAGTTCGTGCCACGAAGTCGCGCCGGAATTTTTCGCAACGAAGGCACCCGATCAACCCCATTGGATCCTAAACTGATGTTTTGATGCGTTTCGTACTATTTGGGTGCATTTGAGATAGTTTGGTCGCGTTACAAAACTCGGTGCAAAACGGGCCGAACTAGTGCAAAAGTTCGTTCCACGAAGTCGCGTCGGAATTTTTCGCAACGAAAGGCACCCGATCCACCCCATTGGACCCTAAACTGATGTTTTGGTGTGTTCCGTACTATTTGGGTGTATTTGGGACCATTTAGTTGCCTTACGAAACTCGGTGTAAAACGGGCCGAACTATTGCAAAAGTTCGTGCCACGAAGTCGCGTCGGAATTTTGCGCAGCGAAGGCACCCGATCCACCCCATTGGACCCTAAACTGATGTTTTTTTGCATTTCGTACTATTTGCATGCATTTGGGACCGTTTGGTTGCCTTACAAAACTGGGTGCAAAACGGGCCGAACTAGTGCAAAAGTTCATGCCACGAAGTCGCGGCGGACTTTGTCGCAACGAACGCACCCGATCCATTCCAGTGGACCCTAAACTGATGTTTTGGTACGTTTCGTACTAATTGGGTGCATTTGGGACCGTTTGGTTGTGTTATGAAACTCGGTGCGAAACGGGACAAACTGGTCCAAAAGTTCGTGCCACGAAGTCGCGCCGGAATTTTTCGCAACGAAGGCACCCGATCCACCCCATTGGATCCTAAACTGATGTTTTGATGCGTTTCGTACTATTTGGGTGCATTTGAGACAGTTTGGTCGCGTTAAAAAACTCGGTGCAAAACAGGCCGAACTAGTGCAAAAGTTCGTTCCACGAAGTCGCGTCGGAATTTTTCGCAACGAAGGCACCCGATCCACCCCATTGGACCCTAAACTGATGTTTTGGTGTGTTTCGTACTATTTGGGTGTATTTCGGACCATTTAGTTGCCTTACGAAACTCGGTGTAAAACGGGCCGAACTATTGCAAAAGTTCGTGCCACGAAGTCGCGTCGGAATTCTGCGCAGCGAAGGCACCCGATCCACCCCATTGGACCCTAAACTGATGTTTTTTTGCATTTCGTACTATTTGCATGCATTTGGGACCGTTTGGTTGCCTTACGAAACTCGGTGCAAAACGGGCCGAACTAGTGCAAAAGTTCATGCCACGAAGTCGCGGCGGACATTGTCGCAATGAACGCACCCGATCCATTCCAGTGGACCCTAAACTGATGTTTTGGTACGTTTCGTACTATTTGGGTGCATTTGGGACCGTTTGGTTGTGTTATGAAACTCGGTGCGAAACGGGACGAACTGGTCCAAAAGTTCGTGCCACGAAGTCGCACCGGAATTTTTCGCGACGAAGGCACACGATCCACCCCATTGGATCCTAAACTAATGTTTTGATGCGTTTCGTACTATATGGGTGCATTTGAGACAGTTTGGTCGCGTTAAAAAACTCGGTGCAAAACAGGCCGAACTAGTGCAAAAGTTCGTTCCACGAAGTCGCGTCGGAATTTTTCGCAACGAAGGCACCCGATCCACCCTATTGGACCCTAAACTGATGTTTTGGTACGTTTCGTACTATTTGGGTGCATTTGGGACCGTTTGGTTGTGTTATGAAACTCGGTGCGAAACGGGACGAAATGGTCCAAAAGTTCGTGCCACGAAGTCGCGCCGGAATTTTTTGCAACGAAGGCACCCGATCCACCCCATTGGATCCTAAACTGATGTTTTGATGCATTTCATACTATTTGGGTGCATTTGAGACAGTTTGGTCGAGTTAAAAAACTCGGTGCAAAACAGGCCGAACTAGTGCAAAAGTTTGTTCCACGAAGTCGCGTCGGAATTTTTCGCAACGAAGGCACCCGATCCACCCCATTGGACCCTAAACTGATGTTTTGGTGTGTTTCATACTATTTGGGTGTATTTGGGACCATTTAGTTGCCTTACGAAACTCGGTGTAAAACGGGCCGAACTATTGCAAAAGTTCGTGCCACGAAGTCGCGTCGGAATTTTGCGTAGCGAAGGCACCCGATCCACCCCATTGGACCCTAAACTGATGTTTTTTTTGCATTTCGTACTATTTGCATGCATTTGGGACCGTTTGGTTGCCTTACGAAACTCGGTGCAAAACGGGCTGAACTAGTGCAAAAGTTCATGCCCCGAAGTCGCGGCGGACTTTGTCGCAACGAATGCACCCGATCCATTCCAGTGGACCCTAAACTGATGTTTTGGTACGTTTCGTACTATTTGGGTGCATTTGGGACCGTTTGGTTGTGTTATGAAACTCGGTGCGAAACGGGACGAACTGGTCCAATAGTTCGTGCCACGAAGTCGCACCGGAATTTTTCGCAACGAAGGCACCCGATCCACCCCATTGGATCCTAAACTGATGTTTTGATGCGTTTCATACTATATGGGTGCATTTGAGACAGTTTGGTCGCGTTAAAAAACTCGGTGCAAAACAGGCCGAACTAGTGCAAAAGTTCGTTCCACGAAGTCGTGTCGGAATTTTTCGCAACGAAGGCACCCGATCCACCCCATTGGACCCTAAACTGATGTTTTGGTGTGTTTCGTACTATTTGGGTGTATTTGGGACCATTTAGTTGCCTTACGAAACTCGGTATAAAACGGGCCGAACTATTGCAAAAGTTCGTGCCACGAAGTCGCGTCGGAATTTTTCGCAACGAAGGCACCCGATCCACCCTATTGGACCCTAAACTGATGTTTTTTTGCATTTCGTACTATTTGCATGCATTTGGGACCGTTTGGTTGCCTTACAAAACACGGTGCAAAACGGGCCGAACTAGTGCAAAAGTTCATGCCACGAAGTCGCGGCGGACTTTTTCGCAACGAACGCACCCGATCCATTCCAGTGGACCCTAAACTGATGTTTTGGTACGTTTCATACTATTTGGGTGCATTTGGGACCGTTTGGTTGTGTTATGAAACTCGGTGCGAAACGGGACAAACTGGTCCAAAAGTTCGTGCCACGAAGTCGCGACGGAATTTTTCGCAACGAAGGCACCCGATCCACCCCATTGGATCCTAAACTGATGTTTTGATGCGTTTCGTACTATTTGGGTACATTTGAGACAGTTTGGTCGCGTTACAAAACTCGGTGCAAAACGGGCCGAACTAGTGCAAAAGTTCGTTCCACGAAGTCGCGTCGGAATTTTTCGCAACGACAGCACCCGATCCACCCCATTGGACCCTAAACTGATGTTTTGGTGTGTTTCATACTATTTGGGTGTATTTGGGACCATTTAGTTGCCTTACGAAACTCGGTGTAAAACGGACCGAAATATTGCAAAAGTTCGTGCCACGAAGTCGCGTCGGAATTTTTCGCAACGAAGGCACCCGATCCACCACATTGGACCCTAAACTGATGTTTTTTTGCATTTTGTACTATTTGCATGCATTTGGGACCGTTTGGTTGCCTTACGAAACTGGGTACAAAACGGGCCGAACTAGTGCAAAAGTTCATGCCACGAAGTCGCGGCGGACTTTTTCGCAATGAACGCACCCGATCTACTCCAGTGGACCGTAAACTGATGTTTTGGTACGTTTCGTACTATTTGGGTGCATTTGGGACCGTTTGGTTGTGTTATGAAACTCGGTGCGAAACGAGACGAACTGGTCCAAAAGTTCGTGCCACGAAGTCGCGCTGGAATTTTTCGCAACGAAGGCACCCGATCCACCCCATTGGATCCTAAACTGATGTTTTGATGCATTTCGTAATATTTGGGTGCATTTGAGACAGTTTGGTCGCGTTACAAAACTCGGTGCAAAACGGGCCGAACTAGTGCAAAAGTTTATTCCACGATGTCGCGTCGGAATTTTTCGCAACGAAGGCACCCGATCCACCCCATTGGACCCTAAACTGATGTTTTGGTGCGTTTCATATAATCTGGGTGCATTTGGGAGCATTTGGTAGAGTTATGAAACTCGGTGCAAAATGGGCCGACCTAGTGCAAAAGTTCGTGCCACGAAGTCGCGTCGGATTTTTTCGCAATGAAGACACCCGATCCACCCCATTGGACCCTAAACTGATGTTTTTTTGCATTTTTTACTATTTAAGTGCATTTGGGACCATTTGGTTGCCTTACAAAACTCGGTGCAAAACGGGTTGAACTAGTGCAAAAGTTCGTGCCACGAAGTCGCGGCAGACTTTTTCGTAACGAATGCACCCGATCCATTCTAATGGACCCTAAACTGATGTTTTGGTACATTTCATACTATTTGGGTGCATTTGGGACCGTTTGGTTGCGTTATGAAACTCGGTGCGAAACGGGACGAACTGGTCCAAAAGTTCGTGTCACGAAGTCGCGCCAGTATTTTTCGCAACGAAGGCACACGATCCACCCCATTGGACCCTAAACTGATGTTTTGGTGCGTTTTGTACTATTTGGGTGCATTTGGGACAGTTTGGCCGCGTTACAAAACTAGGTGCAAAAGGGCCGAAGTAGTGCAAAAGTTCGTGCCACGAAGTCGCTTCGGAATTTTTCGCAACGAACGCACCCAATCCACCCCATTGGACCCTAAACTAATGTTTTGGTGCGTTTCGTACTAGTTGGATGCATTTGGGACAATTTGGTTGCGTTATGAAACACGTTGCAAAACGTGCCGAACTAGTGCAAAAGTTCGTGCCACGAAGTCGCGTCGGAATTTTTCGCAATGAATGCACCCGATCCACCCCCATTGGACCCTAAACTGATGTTTTGGTGTGTTTCGTACTAGTTGGACGCATTTGGGACCATTTGGTTGCGTTATGAAACTCGTTGCAAAACGCGCCGAACTAGTGCAAAAGTTCGTGCCACGAAGTCGCGTCAGAATTTTTCGCAACGAAGGCACCCGATCCACACCATTGGACCCTAAACTGATGTTTTTTTACGTTTCGTACTATTTGACACGAAGTCGCGTTAGAATTTTTCGCAACGAACACGCCTTATCCACCCGATTGGACCCTAAACTGATATTTTGGTACATTTCATACAATTTGGGTGCATTTGGGACCGTTTGGTTGCGTTATGAAACTCGGTCAAAAACAGGCCGAACTAGTGCAAAAGTTTGTGCCCCAAAGTCGCGTCGGAATTTTACGCAATGGAGGCACCCGATCCACCCCATTGGACCCTAAACTGATGTTTTGGTGCGTTTCATACTATTTGGGTGCATTTGGGTCTGTTTGCTTGCGTTATGAATATTGGTGCAAAACGGGCCGAACTTGTGCAAAAGTTCGTGCCACGAAGTCATGTCGGAATTTTTTGCAAAGAAGGCACCCGATCCACCCCATTGGACCCTAAACTGATATTTTGGTGTGTTTCGTACTATTTGGGTGTATTTGGGACCGTTTAGTTGTCGTACGAAACTCGGTGCAAAACGGGCTGAACTATTGTAAAAGTTCGTGCCACGAAGTCGCGTCGGAATTTTTCGAAACGAAGGCACCCGATCCACCCCATTGGACCCTAAACTGATGTTTTTTTTGCATTTTGTACTATTTGCGTGCATTTGGGACCGTTTGGTTGCCTTACGAAACTCGGTACAAAACGGGCCGAACTAGTGCAGAAGTTCGTGCCACGAAGTCGCGGCGAATTTTTTCGCAACGGACGCACCCGATCCATTCCAGTGGACCCTAAACTGATGTTTTAGTACGTTTCGCTCTATTTGGGTGCATTTGGGACCGTTTGGTTGCGTTATGAAACTCGGTGCGAAACGGGACGAACTGGTCCAAAAGTTCGTGCCACCAAGTCGCCCCGGAATGTTTCACAACGAAGGCACCCGATCCACCCCATTGGACCCTAAACAGATGTTTTGGTGCGTTTCGTACTATTTGGGTGCATTTGGGACAGTTTGGCCGCGTTACAAAACTCGGTGCAAAACGGGCCGAACTAGTGCAAAAGTTCGTTCCACGATGTCGCGTCGGAATTTTTCGCAATGAAGGCACCCGATCCACCCCATTGGACCCTAAACTTATGTTTTGGTGCGTTTCATACTATCTGGGTGCATTTGGGACCGTTTGGTAGCGTTATGAAACTCGGTGCAAAATGGGCCGACCTAGTGCAAAAGTTCGTGCCACGAAGTCGCGCCGGAATTTTTTGAAACGAAGGCACCGGAATCACTCCATTGGACCCTAAACTGATGTTTTGATGCATTTCGTACTATTTGGGTGCATTTGAGACAGTTTGGTCGCGTTAAAAAACTCGGTGCAAAACGGGCCGAATTAGTGCAAAAGTTTGTTCCACGAAGTCGCGTCGGAATTTTTCGCAACGAAGGCACCCGATCCACCCCATTGGACCCTAAACCGATGTTTTGGTACGTTTCGTACTATTTGGGTGCATTTGGGACCGTTTGGTTGCGTTATGAAACTCGGTGCGAAACGGGACGAACTGGTCCAAAAGTTCGTGCCACGAAGTCGCGCTAGAATTTTTCGCAACGAAGGCACCCGATCCACCCCATTGGACCCTAAACTGATGTTTTGGTGCGTTTTGTACTATTTGGGTGTATTTGCGACAGTTTAGTCGCATTACAAAACTCGGTGCAAAAGGGCCGAACTAGTGCAAAAGTTCGTGCCACGAAGTCGCTTCGGAATTTTTCGCAACGAACGCACCTGATCCACCCCATTGGACCCTAAACTAATGTTTTGGTGCGTTTCGTACTAGTTGGACGCATTTGGGACAATTTGGTTGCGTTATGAAACTCGTTGCAAAACGTGCCGAACTAGTGCAAAAGTTCGTGCCACGAAGTCGCGTCGGAATTTTTCGCAATGAATGCACCCGATCCACCCCATTGGACCCTAAACTGATGTTTTGGTGTGTTTCGTACTAGTTGGACGCATTTGGGACCATTTTGGTTGCGTTATGAAACTCGTTGCAAAGCGTGCCGAACTAGTGCAAAAGTTCGTGCCACGAAGTCGTGTCGGAATTTTTTGTAACAAACGCACCCAATCCACCCCATTGGACCCTAAACTGATGTTTTGGTGCGTTTCATACTATCTGGGTGCATTTGGAACCGTTTGGTAGCGTTATGAAACTCGGTGCAAAATGGGCCGACCTAGTGCAAAAGTTCGTGCCACGAAGTCGGGCCGGAATTTTTCGCAACGAAGGCACCCGATCCACCCCATTGGACCCTAAACCGATGTTTTGGTATGTTTCGTACTATTTGGGTGCATTTGGGACCGTTTGGTTGCATTATGAAACTCGGTGCGAAACGGGACAAACTGGTCCAAAAGTTCATGCCACGAAGTCGCGTCGGAATTTTTCGCAACGAAGGCAAACGATCCACACCATTGGACCCTAAACTGATGTTTTTTTTGCGTTTCATACTATTTGACACGAAGTCGCGTCGGAATTTTTCGCAACGAAGGCACCCGATCCACCCCATTGGACCCTAAATTGATGTTTTGGTGCGTTTCGTACTATTTGGGTGCATTTGGGACTGTTGCTTGCGTTATTAACCTTGGTGCAAAACGGGCCGAACTTGTGTAAAAGTTCGTGCCACGAAGTCGCGACGGAATTTTTTGCAAAGAAGGCACCCGATCCACCCCATTGGACCCTAAACTGATATTTTGGTGCGTTTCGTAATATTTGGGTGCATTTGAGACAGTTTGGTTGCGTTACAAAACTCGGTGCAAAACGGGCCGAACTAGTGCAACAGTTCGTTCCACGAAGTCACGTCAGAATTTTTCACAACCAAGGCACCGGATCCACCCCATTGGACCCTAAACTGATGTTTTGGTGCGTTTCATATAGTCTGGGTGCATTTGGGACCGTTTGGTAGAGTTATGAAACTCGGTGCAAAATGGGCCGACCTAGTGCAAAAGTTCGTGCCACGAAGTCGCGTCAGAATTTTTCGCAATGAATGCACCCGATCCACCCCATTGGACCCTAAACTGATGTTTTGGTGTGTTTCGTACTAGTTGGACGCATTTGGGACCATTTGGTTGCGTTATGAAACTCGTTGCAAAGCGTGCCGAACTAGTGCAAAAGTTCGTGCCACGAAGTCGTGTCGGAATTTTTTGTAACGAACGCACCCAATCCAACCCATTGGACCCTAAACTAATGTTTTGGTGCGTTTCATACTATCTGGGTGCATTTGGAACCGTTTGGTAGCGTTATGAAACTCGGTGCAAAATGGGCCGACCTAGTGCAAAAGTTCGTGCCACGAAGTCGGGCCGGAATTTTTCGCAACGAAGGCACCCGATCCACCCCATTGGACCCTAAACCGATGTTTTGGTATGTTTCGTACTATTTGGGTGCATTTGGGACTGTTTGGTTGCATTATGAAACTCGATGCGAAACGGGACAAACTGGTCCAAAAGTTCATGCCACGAAGTCGCGTCGGAATTTTTCGCAACGAATGCAAACGATCCACACCATTGGACCCTAAACTGATGTTTTTTTGCGTTTCATACTATTTGACACGAAGTCGCGTCGGAATTTTTCGCAACGAAGGCACCCGATCCACCCCATTGGACCCTAAATTGATGTTTTGGTGTGTTTCGTACTATTTGGGTGCATTTGAGACAGTTTGGTCGCGTTAGAAAACTCGGTGCAAAACGGGCCGAATTAGTGCAAAAGTTCGTTCCACGAAGTCGCGTCGGAATTTTTCGCAACGAAGGCACCCGATCCACCCCAGTGGTACCTAAACCGATGTTTTGGTATGTTTCGTACTATTTGGCTGCATTTGGGACTGTTTGGTTGCGTTATGAAACTCGGTGCGAAACGAGACGAACTGGTCCAAAAGTTCATGCCACGAAGTCGCGTCGGAATTTTTCGCAACAAAGGCAAACGATCCACACCATTGGACCCTAAACTGATGTTTTTTTGCGTTTCATACTATTTGACACGAAGTCGCGTCGGAATTTTTTGCAACGAAGGCACCCGATCCACCCCATTGGACCCTAAATTGATGTTTTGGTGCGTTTCGTACTATTTGGGTGCATTTGGGACTGTTGCTTGCGTTATGAACCTTGGTGCAAAACGGGCCGAACTTGTGTAAAAGTTCGTGCCACGAAGTCGCGTCGGAATTTTGTGCAAAGAAGGCACCCGATCCACCCCATTGGACCCTAAACTGATATTTTGGTGCGTTTCGTAATATTTGGGTGCATTTGAGACAGTTTGGTTGCGTTACAAAACTCGGTGTAAAACGGGCCGAACTAGTGCAAAAGTTCGTTCCACGAAGTCACGTTAGAATTTTTCACAACCAAGGCACTGGATCCACCCCATTGGACCCTAAACTGATGTTTTGGTGCCTTTCATATAATCTGGGTGCATTTGGGACCGTTTGGTAGAGTTATGAAACTCGGTGCAAAATGGGCCGACCTAGTGCAAAAGTTCGTGCCACGAAGTTGCGTCGGAATTTTTCGCAACGAAGGCACCCGATCCACCCCATTGGACCCTAAACTGATGTTTTTTTAGCATTTCGTACTATTTGCACGCATTTGGGACCATTTGGTTGCGTTATGAAACTCGTTGCAAAGCGTGCCGAACTAGTGCAAAAGTTCGTGCCACGAAGTCGTGTCGGAATTTTTTGTAACGAACGCACCCAATCCACCCCATTGGACCCTGAACTGATGTTTTGGTGCGTTTCATACTATCTGGGTGCATTTGGAACCGTTTGGTAGCGTTATGAAACTCGGTGCAAAATGGGCCGACCTAGTGCAAAAGTTCGTGCCACGAAGTCGGGCCGGAATTTTTCGCAACGAAGGCACCCGATCCACCCCATTGGACCCTAAACTGATGTTTTGGTACGTTTCGTACTATTTGGGTGCATTTGAGACAGTTTGGTTGCGTTACAAAACTCGGTGCAAAACGGGCCGAACTAGTGCAACAGTTCGTTCCACGAAGTCACGTCAGAATTTTTCACAACCAAGGCACCGGATCCACCCCATTGGACCCTAAACTAATGTTTTGGTGCGTTTCATATAATCTGGGTGCATTTGGGACCGTTTGGTAGAGTTATGAAACTCGGTGCAAAATGGGCCGACCTAGTGCAAAAGTTCGTGCCACGAGGTCGCGTCGGAATTTTTCGCAATGAATGCACCCGATCCACCCCATTGGACCCTAAACTGATGTTTTGGTGTGTTTCGTACTAGTTGGACGCATTTGGGACCATTTGGTTGCGTTATGAAACTCGTTGCAAAGCGTGCCGAACTAGTGCAAAAGTTCGTGCCACGAAGTCGTGTCGGAATTTTTCGTAACGAACGCACCCAATCCACCCCATTGGACCCTAAACTGATGTTTTGGTGCGTCCCATTGGACCCTAAACTGATGTTTTGGTGCGTTTCATACTATCTGGGTGCATTTGGAACCGTTTGGTAGCGTTATGAAACTCGGTGCAAAATGGGCCGACCTAGTGCAAAAGTTCGTGCCACGAAGTCGGGCCGGAATTTTTCGCAACGAAGGCACCCGATCCACCCCATTGGACCCTAAACCGATGTTTTGGTATGTTTCGTACTATTTGGGTGCATTTGGGACCGTTTGGTTGCATTATGAAACTCGATGCGAAACGGGACAAACTGGTCCAAAAGTTCATGCCACGAAGTCGCGTCGGAATTTTTCGCAACGAAGGCAAACGATCCACACCATTGGACCCTAAACTGATGTTTTTTTGCGTTTCATACTATTTGACACGAAGTCGCGTCGGAATTTTTCGCAACGAAGGCACCCGATCCACCCCATTGGACCCTAAATTGATGTTTTGGTGTGTTTCGTACTATTTGGGTGCATTTGAGATAGTTTGGTCGCGTTAAAAAACTCGGTGCAAAACGAGCCGAATTAGTGCAAAAGTTCGTTCCACGAAGTCGCGTCGGAATTTTTCGCAACGAAGGCACCCGATCCACCCCATTGGTACCTAAACCGATGTTTTGGTATGTTTCGTACTATTTGGCTGCATTTGGGACTGTTTGGTTGCGTTATGAAACTCGGTGCGAAACGGGACGAACTGGTCCAAAAGTTCATGCCACGAAGTCGCGTCGGAATTTTTCGCAACGAAGGCAAACGATCCACACCATTGGACCCTAAACTGATGTTTTTTTTGCGTTTCATACTATTTGACACGAAGTCGCGTCGGAATTTTTCGCAACGAAGGCACCCGATCCACCCCATTGGACCCTAAATTGATGTTTTGGTGCGTTTCGTACTATTTGGGTGCATTTGGGACTGTTGCTTGCGTTATGAACCTTGGTGCAAAACGGGCCGAACTTGTGTAAAAGTTCGTGCCACGAAGTCGCGTCGGAATTTTGTGCAAAGAAGGCACCCGATCCACCCCATTGGACCCTAAACTGATATTTTGGTGCGTTTCGTAATATTTGGGTGCATTTGAGACAGTTTGGTTGCGTTACAAAACTCGGTGCAAAACGGGCCGAACTAGTGCAAAAGTTCGTTCCACGAAGTCACGTCAGAATTTTTCACAACCAAGGCACCGGATCCACCCCATTGGACCCTAAACTGATGTTTTGGTGCATTTCATATAATCTGGGTGCATTTGGGACCGTTTGGTAGAGTTATGAAACTCGGTGCAAAATGGGCCGACCTAGTGCAAAAGTTCGTGCCACGAAGTTGCGTCGGAATTTTTCGCAACGAAGGCACCCGATCCACCCCATTGGACCCTAAACTGATGTTTTTTTAGCATTTCGTACTATTTGCACGCATTTGGGACCATTTGGTTGCGTTATGAAACTCGTTGCAAAGCGTGCCGAACTAGTGCAAAAGTTCGTGCCACGAAGTCGTGTCGGAATTTTTTGTAACGAACGCACCCAATCCACCCCATTGGACCCTAAACTGATGTTTTGGTGCGTTTCATACTATCTGGGTGCATTTCGAACCGTTTGGTAGCGTTATGAAACTCGGTGCAAAATGGGCCGACCTAGTGCAAAAGTTCGTGCCACGAAGTCGGGCCGGAATTTTTCGCAACGAAGGCACCCGATCCACCCCATTGGACCCTAAACCGATGTTTTGGTACGTTTCGTACTATTTGGGTGCATTTGAGATAGTTTGGTTGCGTTACAAAACTCGGTGCAAAACGGGCCGAACTAGTGCAACAGTTCGTTCCACGAAGTCACGTCAGAATTTTTCACACCCAAGGCACCGGATCCACCCCATTGGACCCTAAACTAATGTTTTGGTGCGTTTCATATAATCTGGGTGCATTTGGGACCGTTTGGTAGAGTTATGAAACTCGGTGCAAAATGGGCCGACCTAGTGCAAAAGTTCGTGCCACGAAGTCGCGTCGGATTTTTTCGCAATGAATGCACCCGATCCACCCATTGGACCCTAAACTGATGTTTTGGTGTGTTTCGTACTAGTTGGACGCATTTGGGACCATTTGGTTGCGTTATGAAACTCGTTGCAAGGCGTGCCGAACTAGTGCAAAAGTTCGAGCCACGAAGTCGTGTCGGAATTTTTTGTAACGAATGCACCCAATCCACCCCATTGGACCCTAAACTGATGTTTTGGTGCGTTTCATACTATCTGGGTGCATTTGGAACCGTTTGGTAGCGTTATGAAACTCGGTGCAAAATGGGCCGACCTAGTGCAAAAGTTCGTGCCACGAAGTCGGGCCGGAATTTTTCGCAACGAAGGCACCCGATCCACCCCATTGGACCCTAAACCGATGTTTTGGTATGTTTTGTACTATTTGGGTGCATTTGAGACAGTTTGGTTGCGTTACAAAACTCGGTGCAAAACGGGCCGAACAAGTGCAACAGTTCGTTCCACGAAGTCACGTCAGAATTTTTCACAACCAAGGCACCGGATCCACCCCATTGGACCCTAAACTGATGTTTTGGTGCGTTTCATATAATCTGGGTGCATTTGGGACCGTTTGGTAGAGTTATGAAACTCGGGCAAAATGGGCCGACCTAGTGCAAAAGTTCGTGCCACGAAGTCGCGTCGGAATTTTTCGCAATGAATGCACCCGATCCACCCCATTGGACCCTAAACTGATTTTTGGTGTGTTTCGTACTAGTTGGACGCATTTGGGACCATTTGGTTGCGTTATGAAACTCGTTGCAAAGCGTGCGAACTAGTGCAAAAGTTCGTGCAACGAAGTCGTGTCGGAATTTTTGCAACGAACGCAACCCAATCCACCCCATTGGACCTAAATGATGTTTTGGTGTTTCTACTATCTGGGTGCATTTGGACCGTTTGGTAGAGTTATGAAACTCGGTGCAAAATGGGCCGACCTAGTGCAAAGTTCGTGCCACGAAGTCGCGTCGGAATTTTTCGCAATGAATGCACCCGATCCACCCCATTGGACCCTAAACTGATGTTTTGGTGTGTTTCGTACTAGTGGACGCATTTGGGACCATTGGTTGCGTTATGAAACTCGTTGCAAAGCGTGCCGAACTAGTGCAAAAGTTCGTGCAACGAAGTCGTGTCGGAATTTTTTGTAACGAACGCACCCAATCCACCCCATTGGACCCTAAACTGATGTTTTGGTGTGTTCATACTATCTGGGTGCATTTGGAACCGTTTGGTAGCGTTATGAAACTCGGTGCAAAATGGGCCGACCTAGTGCAAAAGTTCGTGCCACGAAGTCGGGCCGGAATTTTTCGCAACGAAGGCACCCGATCCACCCCATTGGACCCTAAACCGATGTTTTGGTACGTTTCGTACTACTTGGGTGCATTTGGGACCGTTTGGTTGCATTATGAAACTTGATGCGAAACGGGACAAACTGGTCCAAAAGTTCATGCCACGAAGTCGCGTCGGAATTTTTCGCAACGAAGGCAAACGATCCACACCATTGGACCCTAAACTGATGTTTTTTTTGCGTTTCATACTATTTGACACGAAGTCGCATCGGAATTTTTCGCAACGAAGGCACCCGATCCACCCCATTGGACCCTAAATTGATGTTTTGGTGTGTTTCGTACTATTTGGGTGCATTTGAGACAGTTTGGTCGCGTTAAAAAACTCGGTGCAAAACGGGCCGAATTAGTGCAAAAGTTCGTTCCACGAAGTCGCGTCGGAATTTTTCGCAACGAAGGCACCCGATCCACCCCATTGGTACCTAAACCGATGTTTTGGTATGTTTCGTACTATTTGGCTGCATTTGGGACTGTTTGGTTGCGTTATGAAACTCGGTGCGAAACGGGACGAACTGGTCCAAAAGTTCATGCCACGAAGTCGCGTCGGAATTTTTCGCAACGAAGGCAAACGATCCACACCATTGGACCCTAAACTGATGTTTTTTTGCGTTTCATACTATTTGACACGAAGTCGCGTCGGAATTTTTCGCAACGAAGGCACCCGATCCACCCCATTGGACCCTAAATTGATGTTTTGGTGCGTTTCGTACTATTTGGGTGCATTTGGGACTGTTGCTTGCGTTATGAACCTTGGTGCAAAACGGGCCGAACTTGTGTAAAAGTTCGTGCCACGAAGTCGCGTCGGAATTTTGTGCAAAGAAGGCACCCGATCCACCCCATTGGACCCTAAACTGATATTTTGGTGCGTTTCGTAATATTTGGGTGCATTTGAGACAGTTTGGTTGCGTTACAAAACTCGGTGCAAAACGGGCCGAACTAGTGCAAAAGTTCGTTCCACGAAGTCACGTCAGAATTTTTCACAACCAAGGCACCGGATCCACCCCATTGGACCCTAAACTGATGTTTTGGTGCATTTCATATAGTCTGGGTGCATTTGGGACCGTTTGGTAGAGTTATGAAACTCGGTGCAAAATGGGCC
Organism: Panicum virgatum; assembly: GCF_016808335.1. Taxonomy (NCBI): domain Eukaryota; kingdom Viridiplantae; phylum Streptophyta; class Magnoliopsida; order Poales; family Poaceae; genus Panicum; species Panicum virgatum. Next base: position 116,496 of record NW_024376279.1, read on the forward strand.
GACCTAGTGCAAAAGTTCGTGCCACGAAGTCGCGTCAGAATTTTTCGCAATGAATGCACCCGATCCACCCCATTGGACCCTAAACTGATGTTTTGGTGTGTTTCGTACTAGTTGGACGCATTTGGGACCATTTGGTTGCGTTATGAAACTCGTTGCAAAGCGTGCCGAACTAGTGCAAAAGTTCGTGCCACGAAGTCGTGTCGGAATTTTTTGTAACGAATGCACCCAATCCACCCCATTGGACCCTAAACTGATGTTTTGGTGCGTTTCATACTATCTGGGTGCATTTGGAACCGTTTGGTAGCGTTATGAAACTCGGTGCAAAATGGGCCGACCTAGTTCAAAAGTTCGTGCCACGAAGTCGGGCCGGAATTTTTCGCAACGAAGGCACCCGATCCACCCCATTGGACCCTAAACCGATGTTTTGGTACGTTTCGTACTATTTGGGTGCATTTGGGACCGTTTGGTTGCATTATGAAACTCGATGCGAAACGGGACAAACTGGTCCAAAAGTTCATGCCACGAAGTCGCGTCGGAATTTTTCGCAACGAAGGCAAACGATCCACACCATTGGACCCTAAACTGATGTTTTTTTGCGTTTCATACTATTTGACACGAAGTCGCGTAGGAATTTTTCGCAACGAAGGCACCCGATCCACCCCATTGGACCCTAAATTGATGTTTTGGTGTGTTTCGTACTATTTGGGTGCATTTGAGACAGTTTGGTCGCGTTAAAAAACTCGGTGCAAAACGGGCCGAATTAGTGCAAAAGTTCGTTCCACGAAGTCACGTCGGAATTTTTCGCAACGAAGGCACCCGATCCACCCCATTGGTTCCTAAACCGATGTTTTGGTATGTTTCGTACTATTTGGCTGCATTTGGGACTGTTTGGTTGCGTTATGAAACTCGGTGCGAAATGGGACGAACTGGTCCAAAAGTTCATGCCACGAAGTCGCGTCGGAATTTTTCGCAACGAAGGCAAACGATCCACACCATTGGACCCTAAACTGATGTTTTTTTGCGTTTCATATTATTTGACACGAAGTCGCGTCGGAATTTTTCGCAACGAAGGCACCCGATCCACCCCATTGGACCCTAAATTGATGTTTTGGTGCGTTTCGTACTATTTGGGTGCATTTGGGACTGTTGCTTGCGTTATGAACCTTGGTGCAAAACGGGCCGAACTTGTGTAAAAGTTCGTGCCACGAAGTCGCGTCGGAATTTTGTGCAAAGAAGGCACCCGATCCACCCCATTGGACCCTAAACTGATATTTTGGTGTGTTTCGTAATATTTGGGTGCATTTGAGACAGTTTGGTTGCGTTACAAAACTCGGTGCAAAACGGGCCGAACTAGTGCAAAAGTTCCTTCCACGAAGTCACGTCAGAATTTTTCACAACCAAGGCACCGGATCCACCCCATTGGACCCTAAACTGATGTTTTGGTGCATTTCATATAATCTGGGTGCATTTGGGACCGTTTGGTAGAGTTATGAAACTCGGTGCAAAATGGGCCGACCTAGTGCAAAAGTTCGTGCCACGAAGTTGCGTCGGAATTTTTCGCAACGAAGACACCCGATCCACCCCATTGGACCCTAAACTGATGTTTTTTTAGCATTTCGTACTATTTGCACGCATTTGGGACCATTTGGTTGCGTTATGAAACTCGTTGAGAAGCGTGCCGAACTAGTGCAAAAGTTCGTGCCACGAAGTCGTGTCGGAATTTTTTGTAACGAACGCACCCAATCCACCCCATTGGACCCTAAACTGATGTTTTGGTGCGTTTCATACTATCTGGGTGCATTTGGAACCGTTTGGTAGCGTTATGAAACTCGGTGCAAAATGGGCCGACCTAGTGCAAAAGTTCGTGCCACGAAGTCGGGCCGGAATTTTTCGCAACGAAGGCACCCGATCCACCCCATTGGACCCTAAACCGATGTTTTGGTACGTTTCGTACTATTTGGGTGCATTTGAGACAGTTTGGTTGCGTTACAAAACTCGGTGCAAAACGGGCCGAACTAGTGCAACAGTTCGTTCCACGAAGTCACGTCAGAATTTTTCACAACCAAGGCACCGGATCCACCCCATTGGACCCTAAACTAATGTTTTGGTGCGTTTCATATAATCTGGGTGCATTTGGGACCGTTTGGTAGAGTTATGAAACTCGGTGCAAAATGGGCCGACCTAGTGCAAAAGTTCGTGCCACGAAGTCGCGTCAGAATTTTTCGCAATGAATGCACCCGATCCACCCCATTGGACCCTAAACTGATGTTTTGGTGTGTTTCGTACTAGTTGGACGCATTTGGGACCATTTGGTTGCGTTATGAAACTCGTTGCGAAGCGTGCCGAACTAGTGCAAAAGTTCGTGCCACGAAGTCGTGTCGGAATTTTTTGTAACGAACGCACCCAATCCACCCCATTGGACCCTAAACTGATGTTTTGGTGCGTTTCATACTATCTGGGTGCATTTGGAACCGTTTGGTAGCGTTATGAAACTCGGTGCAAAATGGGCCGACCTAGTGCAAAAGTTCGTGCCACGAAGTCGGGCCGGAATTTTTCGCAACGAAGGCACCCGATCCACCCCATTGGACCCTAAACCGATGTTTTGGTACGTTTCGTACTATTTGGGTGCATTTGAGACAGTTTGGTTGCGTTACAAAACTCGGTGCAAAACGGGCCGAACTAGTGCAACAGTTCGTTCCACGAAGTCACGTCAGAATTTTTCACAACCAAGGCACCGGATCCACCCCATTGGACCCTAAACTGATGTTTTGGTGCGTTTCATATAATCTGGGTGCATTTGGGACCGTTTGGTAGAGTTATGAAACTCGGTGCAAAATGGGCCGACCTAGTGCAAAAGTTCGTGCCACGAAGTCGCGTCGGAATTTTTCGCAATGAATGCACCCGATCCACCCCATTGGACCCTAAACTGATGTTTTGGTGTGTTTCGTACTAGTTGGACGCATTTGGGACCATTTGGTTGCGTTATGAAACTCGTTGCAAAGCGTGCCGAACTAGTGCAAAAGTTCGTGCAACGAAGTCGTGTCGGAATTTTTTGTAACGAACGCACCCAATCCACCCCATTGGACCCTAAACTGATGTTTTGGTGCGTTTCATACTATCTGGGTGCATTTGGAACCGTTTGGTAGCGTTATGAAACTCGGTGCAAAATGGGCCGACCTAGTGCAAAAGTTCGTGCCACGAAGTCGGGCCGGAATTTTTCGCAACGAAGGCACCCGATCCACCCCATTGGACCCTAAACCAATGTTTTGGTACGTTTCGTACTACTTGGGTGCATTTGGGACCGTTAGGTTGCATTATGAAACTCGATGCGAAACGGGACAAACTGGTCCAAAAGTTCATGCCACGAAGTCGCGTCAGAATTTTTCGCAACGAAGGCAAACGATCCACACCATTGGACCCTAAACTGATGTTTTTTTGCGTTTCATACTATTTGACACGAAGTCGCGTCGGAATTTTTCGCAACGAAGGCACCCGATCCACCCCATTGGACCCTAAATTGATGTTTTGGTATGTTTCGTACTATTTGGCTGCATTTGGGACTGTTTGGTTGCGTTATGAAACTCGGTGCGAAACGGGACGAACTGGTCCAAAAGTTCATGCCACGAAGTCGCGTCGGAATTTTTCGCAACGAAGGCAAACGATCCACACCATTGGACCCTAAACTGATGTTTTTTTGCGTTTCATACTATTTGACACGAGGTCGCGTCGGAATTTTTCGCAACGAAGGCACCCGATCCACCCCATTGGACCCTAAATTGATGTTTTGGTGTGTTTCGTACTATTTGGGTGCATTTGAGACAGTTTGGTCGCGTTAGAAAACTCGGTGCAAAACGGGCCGAATTAGTGCAAAAGTTCGTTCCACGAAGTCGCGTCGGAATTTTTCGCAACGAAGGCACCCGATCCACCCCAGTGGTACCTAAACCGATGTTTTGGTATGTTTCGTACTATTTGGCTGCATTTGGGACTGTTTGGTTGCGTTATGAAACTCGGTGCGAAACGAGACGAACTGGTCCAAAAGTTCATGCCACGAAGTCGCGTCGGAATTTTTCGCAACAAAGGCAAACGATCCACACCATTGGACCCTAAACTGATGTTTTTTTGCGTTTCATACTATTTGACACGAAGTCGCGTCGGAATTTTTTGCAACGAAGGCACCCGATCCACCCCATTGGACCCTAAATTGATGTTTTGGTGCGTTTCGTACTATTTGGGTGCATTTGGGACTGTTGCTTGCGTTATGAACCTTGGTGCAAAACGGGCCGAACTTGTGTAAAAGTTCGTGCCACGAAGTCGCGTCGGAATTTTGTGCAAAGAAGGCACCCGATCCACCCCATTGGACCCTAAACTGATATTTTGGTGCGTTTCGTAATATTTGGGTGCATTTGAGACAGTTTGGTTGCGTTACAAAACTCGGTGTAAAACGGGCCGAACTAGTTCAAAAGTTCGTTCCACGAAGTCACGTTAGAATTTTTCACAACCAAGGCACTGGATCCACCCCATTGGACCCTAAACTGATGTTTTGGTGCATTTCATATAATCTGGGTGCATTTGGGACCGTTTGGTAGAGTTATGAAACTCGGTGCAAAATGGGCCGACCTAGTGCAAAAGTTCGTGCCACGAAGTTGCGTCGGAATTTTTCGCAACGAAGGCACCCGATCCACCCCATTGGACCCTAAACTGATGTTTTTTTAGCATTTCGTACTATTTGCACGCATTTGGGACCATTTGGTTGCGTTATGAAACTCGTTGCAAAGCGTGCCGAACTAGTGCAAAAGTTCGTGCCACGAAGTCGTGTCGGAATTTTTTGTAACGAACGCACCCAATCCACCCCATTGGACCCTGAACTGATGTTTTGGTGCGTTTCATACTATCTGGGTGCATTTGGAACCGTTTGGTAGCGTTATGAAACTCGGTGCAAAATGGGCCGACCTAGTGCAAAAGTTCGTGCCACGAAGTCGGGCCGGAATTTTTCGCAACGAAGGCACCCGATCCACCCCATTGGACCCTAAATTGATGTTTTGGTATGTTTCGTACTATTTGGCTGCATTTGGGACTGTTTGGTTGCGTTATGAAACTCGGTGCGAAACGGGACGAACTGGTCCAAAAGTTCATGCCACGAAGTCGCGTCGGAATTTTTCGCAACGAAGGCAAACGATCCACACCATTGGACCCTAAACTGATGTTTTTTTGCGTTTCATACTATTTGACACGAAGTCGCGTCGGAATTTTTCGCAACGAAGGCACCCGATCCACCCCATTGGACCCTAAATTGATGTTTTGGTGCGTTTCGTACTATTTGGGTGCATTTGGGACTGTTGCTTGCATTATGAACCTTGGTGCAAAACGGGCCGAACTTGTGTAAAAGTTCGTGCCACGAAGTCGCGTCGGAATTTTGTGCAAAGAAGGCACCCGATCCACCCCATTGGACCCTAAACTGATATTTTGGTGCGTTTCGTAATATTTGGGTGCATTTGAGATAGTTTGGTTGCGTTACAAAACTCGGTGCAAAACGGGCCGAACTAGTGCAAAAGTTCGTTCCACGAAGTCACGTCAGAATTTTTCACAACCAAGGCACCGGATCCACCCCATTGGACCCTAAACTGATGTTTTGGTGCATTTCATATAATCTGGGTGCATTTGGGACCGTTTGGTAGAGTTATGAAACTCGGTGCAAAATGGGCCGACCTAGTGCAAAAGTTCGTGCCACGAAGTCGGGCCGGAATTTTTCGCAACGAAGGCACCCGATCCACCCCATTGGACCCTAAATTGATGTTTTGGTATGTTTCGTACTATTTGGCTGCATTTGGGACTGTTTGGTTGCGTTATGAAACTCGGTGCGAAACGGGACGAACTGGTCCAAAAGTTCATGCCACGAAGTCGCGTCGGAATTTTTCGCAACGAAGGCAAACGATCCACACCATTGGACCCTAAACTGATGTTTTTTTGCGTTTCATACTATTTGACACGAAGTCGCGTCGGAATTTTTCGCAACGAAGGCACCCGATCCACCCCATTGGACCCTAAATTGATGTTTTGGTGCGTTTCGTACTATTTGGGTGCATTTGGGACTGTTGCTTGCATTATGAACCTTGGTGCAAAACGGGCCGAACTTGTGTAAAAGTTCGTGCCACGAAGTCGCGTCGGAATTTTGTGCAAAGAAGGCACCCGATCCACCCCATTGGACCCTAAACTGATATTTTGGTGCGTTTCGTAATATTTGGGTGCATTTGAGATAGTTTGGTTGCGTTACAAAACTCGGTGCAAAACGGGCCGAACTAGTGCAAAAGTTCGTTCCACGAAGTCACGTCAGAATTTTTCACAACCAAGGCACCGGATCCACCCCATTGGACCCTAAACTGATGTTTTGGTGCATTTCATATAATCTGGGTGCATTTGGGACCGTTTGGTAGAGTTATGAAACTCGGTGCAAAATGGGCCGACCTAGTGCAAAAGTTCGTGCCACGAAGTTGCGTCGGAATTTTTCGCAACGAAGGCACCCGATCCACCCCATTGGACCCTAAACTGATGTTTTTTTAGCATTTCGTACTATTTGCACGCATTTGGGACCATTTGGTTGCGTTATGAAACTCGTTGCAAAGCGTGCCGAACTAGTGCAAAAGTTCGTGCCACGAAGTCGTGTCGGAATTTTTTGTAACGAACGCACCCAATCCACCCCATTGGACCCTGAACTGATGTTTTGGTGCGTTTCATACTATCTGGGTGCATTTGGAACCGTTTGGTAGCGTTATGAAACTCGGTGCAAAATGGGCCGACCTAGTGCAAAAGTTCGTGCCACGAAGTCGGGCCGGAATTTTTCGCAACGAAGGCACCCGATCCACCCCATTGGACCCTAAATTGATGTTTTGGTATGTTTCGTACTATTTGGCTGCATTTGGGACTGTTTGGTTGCGTTATGAAACTCGGTGCGAAACGGGACGAACTGGTCCAAAAGTTCATGCCACGAAGTCGCGTCGGAATTTTTCGCAACGAAGGCAAACGATCCACACCATTGGACCCTAAACTGATGTTTTTTTTGCGTTTCATACTATTTGACACGAAGTCGCGTCGGAATTTTTCGCAACGAAGGCACCCGATCCACCCCATTGGACCCTAAATTGATGTTTTGGTGCGTTTCGTACTATTTGGGTGCATTTGGGACTGTTGCTTGCATTATGAACCTTGGTGCAAAACGGGCCGAACTTGTGTAAAAGTTCGTGCCACGAAGTCGCGTCGGAATTTTGTGCAAAGAAGGCACCCGATCCACCCCATTGGACCCTAAACTGATATTTTGGTGCGTTTCGTAATATTTGGGTGCATTTGAGATAGTTTGGTTGCGTTACAAAACTCGGTGCAAAACGGGCCGAACTAGTGCAAAAGTTCGTTCCACGAAGTCACGTCAGAATTTTTCACAACCAAGGCACCGGATCCACCCCATTGGACCCTAAACTGATGTTTTGGTGCATTTCATATAATCTGGGTGCATTTGGGACCGTTTGGTAGAGTTATGAAACTCGGTGCAAAATGGGCCGACCTAGTGCAAAAGTTCGTGCCACGAAGTTGCGTCGGAATTTTTCGCAACGAAGGCACCCGATCCACCCCATTGGACCCTAAACTGATGTTTTTTTAGCATTTCGTACTATTTGCACGCATTTGGGACCATTTGGTTGCGTTATGAAACTCGTTGCAAAGCGTGCCGAACTAGTGCAAAAGTTCGTGCCACGAAGTCGTGTCGGAATTTTTTGTAACGAACGCACCCAATCCACCCCATTGGACCCTAAACTGATGTTTTGGTGCGTTTCATACTATCTGGGTGCATTTGGAACCATTTGGTAGCGTTATGAAACTCGGTGCAAAATGGGCCGACCTAGTTCAAAAGTTCGTGCCACGAAGTCGGGCCGGAATTTTTCGCAACGAAGGCACCAGATCCACCCCATTGGACCCTAAACCGATGTTTTGGTACGTTTCGTACTATTTGGGTGCATTTGGGACCGTTTGGTTGCATTATGAAACTCGATGCGAAACGGGACAAACTGGTCCAAAAGTTCATGCCACGAAGTCGTGTCGGAATTTTTCGCAACGAAGGCAAACGATCCACACCATTGGACCCTAAACTGATGTTTTTTTGCGTTTCATACTATTTGACACGAAGTCGCGTCGGAATTTTTCGCAACGAAGGCACCCGATCCACCCCATTGGACCCTAAATTGATGTTTTGGTGTGTTTCGTACTATTTGGGTGCATTTGAGACAGTTTGGTCGCGTTAAAAAACTCGGTGCAAAACGGGCCGAATTAGTGCAAAAGTTCGTTCCACGAAGTCGCGTCGGAATTTTTCGCAACGAAGGCACCCGATCCACCCCATTGGTACCTAAACCGATGTTTTGGTATGTTTCGTACTATTTGGCTGCATTTGGGACTGTTTGGTTGCGTTATGAAACTCGGTGCGAAACGGGACGAACTGGTCCAAAAGTTCATGCCACGAAGTCGCGTCGGAATTTTTCGCAACGAAGGCAAACGATCCACACCATTGGACCCTAAACTGATGTTTTTTTGCGTTTCATACTATTTGACACGAAGTCGCGTCGGAATTTTTCGCAACGAAGGCACCCGATCCACCCCATTGGACCCTAAATTGATGTTTTGGTGCGTTTCGTACTATTTGGGTGCATTTGGGACTGTTGCTTGCGTTATGAACCTTGGTGCAAAACGGGCCGAACTTGTGTAAAAGTTCGTGCCACGAAGTCGCGTCGGAATTTTGTGCAAAGAAGGCACCCGATCCACCCCATTGGACCCTAAACTGATATTTTGGTGCGTTTCGTAATATTTGGGTGCATTTGAGACAGTTTGGTTGCGTTACAAAACTCGGTGCAAAACGGGCCGAACTAGTGCAAAAGTTCGTTCCACGAAGTCACGTCAGAATTTTTCACAACCAAGGCACCGGATCCACCCCATTGGACCCTAAACTGATGTTTTGGTGCATTTCATATAATCTGGGTGCATTTGGGACCGTTTGGTAGAGTTATGAAACTCGGTGCAAAATGGGCCGACCTAGTGCAAAAGTTCGTGCCACGAAGTTGCGTCGGAATTTTTCGCAACGAAGGCACCCGATCCACCCCATTGGACCCTAAACTGATGTTTTTTTAGCATTTCGTACTATTTGCACGCATTTGGGACCATTTGGTTGCGTTATGAAACTCGTTGCAAAGCGTGCCGAACTAGTGCAAAAGTTCGTGACACGAAGTCGTGTCGAAATTTTTTGTAACGAACGCACCCAATCCACCCCATTGGACCCTAAACTGATGTTTTGGTGCGTTTCATACTATCTGGGTGCATTTGGAACCGTTTGGTAGCGTTATGAAACTCGGTGCAAAATGGGCCGACCTAGTGCAAAAGTTCGTGCCACGAAGTCGGGCCGGAATTTTTCGCAACGAAGGCACCCGATCCACCCCATTGGACCCTAAACCGATGTTTTGGTATGTTTCGTACTATTTGGGTGCATTTGGGACCGTTTGGTTGCATTATGAAACTCGATGCGAAACGGGACAAACTGGTCCAAAAGTTCATGCCACGAAGTCGCGTCGGAATTTTTCGCAACGAAGGCAAACGATCCACACCATTGGACCCTAAACTGATGTTTTTTTGCGTTTCATACTATTTGACACGAAGTCGCGTCGGAATTTTTCGCAACGAAGGCACCCGATCCACCCCATTGGACCCTAAATTGATGTTTTGGTGTGTTTCGTACTATTTGGGTGCATTTGAGACAGTTTGGTCGCGTTAAAAAACTCGGTGCAAAACGGGCCGAATTAGTGCAAAAGTTCGTTCCACGAAGTCGCGTCGGAATTTTTCGCAACGAAGGCACCCGATCCACCCCATTGGTACATAAACCGATGTTTTGGTATGTTTCGTACTATTTGGCTGCATTTGGGACTGTTTGGTTGCGTTATGAAACTCGGTGCGAAACGGGACGAACTGGTCCAAAAGTTCATGCCACGAAGTCACGTCGGAATTTTTCGCAACGAAGGCAAACGATCCACACCATTGGACCCTAAACTGATGTTTTCTTGCGTTTCATACTATTTGACACGAAGTCGCGTCGGAATTTTTCGCAACGAAGGCACCCGATCCACCCCATTGGACCCTAAATTGATGTTTTGGTGCGTTTCGTACTATTTGGGTGCATTTGGGACTGTTGCTTGCGTTATGAACCTTGGTGCAAAACGGGCCGAACTTGTGTAAAAGTTCGTGCCACGAAGTCGCATCGGAATTTTTTGCAAAGAAGGCACCCGATCCACCCCATTGGACCCTAAACTGATATTTTGGTGCGTTTCGTAATATTTGGGTGCATTTGAGATAGTTTGGTTGCGTTACAAAACTCGGTGCAAAACGGGCCGAACTAGTGCAAAAGTTCGTTCCACGAAGTCACGTCAGAATTTTTCACAACCAAGGCACCGGATCCACCCCATTGGACCCTAAACTGATGTTTTGGTGCATTTCATATAATCTGGGTGCATTTGGGACCGTTTGGTAGATTTATGAAACTCGGTGCAAAATGGGCCGACCTAGTGCAAAAGTTCGTGCCACGAAGTTGCGTCGGAATTTTTCGCAACGAAGGCACCCGATCCACCCCATTGGACCCTAAACTGTTGTTTTTTTAGCATTTCGTACTATTTGCACGCATTTGGGACCATTTGGTTGCGTTATGAAACTCGTTGCAAAGCGTGCCGAACTAGTGCAAAAGTTCGTGCCACGAAGTCGTGTCGGAATTTTTTGTAACGAATGCACCCAATCCACCCCATTGGACCCTAAACTGATGTTTTGGTGCGTTTCATACTATTTGTGTGCATTTGGAACCGTTTGGTAGCGTTATGAAACTCGGTGCAAAATGGGCCGACCTAGTGCAAAAGTTCGTGCCACGAAGTCGGGCCGGAATTTTTCGCAACGAAGGCACCCGATCCACCCCATTGGACCCTAAACCGATGTTTTGGTACGTTTCGTACTATTTGGGTGCATTTGAGACAGTTTGGTTGCGTTACAAAACTCGGTGCAAAACGGTCCGAACTAGTGCAACAGTTCGTTCCACGAAGTCACGTCAGAATTTTTCACAACCAAGGCACCGGATCCACCCCATTGGACCCTAAACTGATGTTTTGGTGCGTTTCATATAATCTGGGTGCATTTGGGACCGTTTGGTAGAGTTATGAAACTCGGTGCAAAATGGGCCGACCTAGTGCAAAAGTTCGTGCCACGAAGTCGCGTCGGAATTTTTCGCAATGAATGCACCCGATCCACCCCATTGGACCCTAAACTGATGTTTTGGTGTGTTTCGTACTAGTTGGACGCATTTGGGACCATTTGGTTGCGTTATGAAACTCGTTGCAAAGCGTGCCGAACTAGTGCAAAAGTTCGTGCCACGAAGTCGTGTCGGAATTTTTTGTAACGAACGCACCCAATCCACCCCATTGGACCCTAAACTGATGTTTTGGTGCGTTTCATACTATCTGGGTGCATTTGGGACTGTTTGGTAGCGTTATGAAACTCGGTGCAAAATGGGCCGACCTAGTGCAAAAGTTCGTGCCACGAAGTCGCGTCGGAATTTTTCGCAATGAATGCACCCGATCCACCCCATTGGACCCTAAACTGATGTTTTGGTGTGTTTCGTACTAGTTGGACGCATTTGGGACCATTTGGTTGCGTTATGAAACTCGTTGCAAAGCGTGCCGAACTAGTGCAAAAGTTCGTGCCACGAAGTCGTGTCGGAATTTTTTGTAACGAACGCACCCAATCCACCCCATTGGACCCTAAACTGATGTTTTGGTGCGTTTCATACTATCTGGGTGCATTTGGGACTGTTTGGTAGCGTTATGAAACTCGGTGCAAAATGGGCCGACCTAGTGCAAAAGTTCGTGCCACGAAGTCGCGCCGGAATTTTTTGCAACGAAGGCACCGGATCCACTCCATTGGATCCTAAACTGATATTTTGATTCGTTTCGTACTATTTGGGTGCATTTGGGACAGTTTGGTCGCGTTACAAAACTCGGTGCAAAAGGGCCGAAGTAGTGCAAAAGTTCGTGCCACGAAGTCGCTTTGGAATTTTTCGCAACGAACGCACCCGATCCACCCCATTGGACCCTAAACTGATGTTTTGGTGCGTTTCGTACTAGTTGGATGCATTTGGGACAATTTGGTTGCATTATGAAACTCGTTGCAAAACATGCCGAACTAGTGCAAAAGTTCGTGCCACGAAGTCGCGTCGGAATTTTTCGCAATGAATGCACCTGATCCACCCCCATTGGACCCTAAACTGATGTTTTGGTGCGTTTCGTACTAGTTGGACGCATTTGGCACCATTTGGTTGCGTTATGAAACTCATTGCAAAACACGCTGAACTAGTGCAAAAGTTTATGCCACGAAGTCGCGTCGGAATTTTTCGCAATGAAGGCACCCGATCCATACCATTGGACCCTAAACTGATGTTTTTTTTACGTTTCGCACTATTTGACACGAAGTCGCGTTAGAATTTTTCGTAACGAAGGCACCCTATCCACCCGATTGGACCCTAAACTGATATTTTGGTACATTTCATACAATTTGGGTGCATTTGGGACCGTTTGGTTGCGTTATGAAACTCGGTCAAAAACAGGCCGAACTAGTGCCAAAGTTTGTGCCCCGAAGTCGCATCGGAATTTTATGCAACGAAGGCACCCGATCCATCCCATTGGACCCTAAACTGATGTTTTGGTGTGTTTCGTACTATTTGGGTGCATTTGGGTCTGTTTGCTTGCGTTATGAATATTGGTGCAAAACGGGCCGAACTTGTGCAAAAGTTCGTGCCACGAAGTCACGTCGGAATTTTTTGCAAAGAAGGCACCCGATCCACCCCATTGGACCCTAAACTGATATTTTGGTGTGTTTCGTACTATTTGCGTGCATTTGGGACCGTTTGGTTGCCTTACGAAACTCGGTGCAAAACAGGCCGAACTAGTGCAAAAGTTCGTGCCACGAAGTCGCGGCGGACTTTTTCGCAACGAATGCACCCGATCCATTCCAGTGGACCCTAAACTGATGTTCTGGTACGTTTCATACTATTTGGGTGCATTTGGGACCGTTTGGTTGCGTTATGAAACTTGGTGCGAAACGGGACGAACTGGTCCAAAAGTTCGTGCCACGAAGTCGCGCCGGAATTTTTCGCAACGAAGGCACCCGATCCACCCCATTGGACCCTAAACCGATGTTTTGGTACGTTTCGTACTATTTGGGTGCATTTGAGACAGTTTGGTTGCGTTACAAAACTCGGTGCAAAACGGTCCGAACTAGTGCAACAGTTCGTTCCACGAAGTCACGTCAGAATTTTTCACAACCAAGGCACCGGATCCACCCCATTGGACCCTAAACTGATGTTTTGGTGCGTTTCATATAATCTGGGTGCATTTGGGACCGTTTGGTAGAGTTATGAAACTCGGTGCAAAATGGGCCGACCTAGTGCAAAAGTTCGTGCCACGAAGTCGCGTCGGAATTTTTCGCAATGAATGCACCCGATCCACCCCATTGGACCCTAAACTGATGTTTTGGTGTGTTTCGTACTAGTTGGACGCATTTGGGACCATTTGGTTGCGTTATGAAACTCGTTGCAAAGCGTGCCGAACTAGTGCAAAAGTTCGTGCCACGAAGTCGTGTCGGAATTTTTTGTAACGAACGCACCCAATCCACCCCATTGGACCCTAAACTGATGTTTTGGTGCGTTTCATACTATCTGGGTGCATTTGGGACTGTTTGGTAGCGTTATGAAACTCGGTGCAAAATGGGCCGACCTAGTGCAAAAGTTCGTGCCACGAAGTCGCGTCGGAATTTTTCGCAATGAATGCACCCGATCCACCCCATTGGACCCTAAACTGATGTTTTGGTGTGTTTCGTACTAGTTGGACGCATTTGGGACCATTTGGTTGCGTTATGAAACTCGTTGCAAAGCGTGCCGAACTAGTGCAAAAGTTCGTGCCACGAAGTCGTGTCGGAATTTTTTGTAACGAACGCACCCAATCCACCCCATTGGACCCTAAACTGATGTTTTGGTGCGTTTCATACTATCTGGGTGCATTTGGGACTGTTTGGTAGCGTTATGAAACTCGGTGCAAAATGGGCCGACCTAGTGCAAAAGTTCGTGCCACGAAGTCGCGCCGGAATTTTTTGCAACGAAGGCACCGGATCCACTCCATTGGATCCTAAACTGATATTTTGATTCGTTTCGTACTATTTGGGTGCATTTGGGACAGTTTGGTCGCGTTACAAAACTCGGTGCAAAAGGGCCGAAGTAGTGCAAAAGTTCGTGCCACGAAGTCGCTTTGGAATTTTTCGCAACGAACGCACCCGATCCACCCCATTGGACCCTAAACTGATGTTTTGGTGCGTTTCGTACTAGTTGGATGCATTTGGGACAATTTGGTTGCATTATGAAACTCGTTGCAAAACATGCCGAACTAGTGCAAAAGTTCGTGCCACGAAGTCGCGTCGGAATTTTTCGCAATGAATGCACCTGATCCACCCCCATTGGACCCTAAACTGATGTTTTGGTGCGTTTCGTACTAGTTGGACGCATTTGGCACCATTTGGTTGCGTTATGAAACTCATTGCAAAACACGCTGAACTAGTGCAAAAGTTTATGCCACGAAGTCGCGTCGGAATTTTTCGCAATGAAGGCACCCGATCCATACCATTGGACCCTAAACTGATGTTTTTTTTACATTTCGCACTATTTGACACGAAGTCGCGTTAGAATTTTTCGTAACGAAGGCACCCTATCCACCCGATTGGACCCTAAACTGATATTTTGGTACATTTCATACAATTTGGGTGCATTTGGGACCGTTTGGTTGCGTTATGAAACTCGGTCAAAAACAGGCCGAACTAGTGCCAAAGTTTGTGCCCCGAAGTCGCATCGGAATTTTATGCAACGAAGGCACCCGATCCATCCCATTGGACCCTAAACTGATGTTTTGGTGTGTTTCGTACTATTTGGGTGCATTTGGGTCTGTTTGCTTGCGTTATGAATATTGGTGCAAAACGGGCCGAACTTGTGCAAAAGTTCGTGCCACGAAGTCACGTCGGAATTTTTTGCAAAGAAGGCACCCGATCCACCCCATTGGACCCTAAACTGATATTTTGGTGTGTTTCGTACTATTTGCGTGCATTTGGGACCGTTTGGTTGCCTTACGAAACTCGGTGCAAAACAGGCCGAACTAGTGCAAAAGTTCGTGCCACGAAGTCGCGGCGGACTTTTTCGCAACGAATGCACCCGATCCATTCCAGTGGACCCTAAACTGATGTTCTGGTACGTTTCATACTATTTGGGTGCATTTGGGACCGTTTGGTTGCGTTATGAAACTTGGTGCGAAACGGGACGAACTGGTCCAAAAGTTCGTGCCACGAAGTCGCGCCGGAATTTTTCGCAACGAAGGCACCCGATCCACCACATTGGACCCTAAACTGATGTTTTGGTGCGTTTCGTACAATTTGTGTGCATTTGGGACAGTTTGGTCGCGTTACAATACTCGGTGCAAAACGGGCCGAACTAGTGCAAAAGTTCGTGCCACGAATTCGCGTCGGAATTTTTCGCAACGAACGCACCCGATCCACCCCATTGGACCCTAAACTAATGTTTTGGTGCGTTTCGTACTATTTGGGCGCATTTGGGACTGTTTGCTTGCGTTATGAACCTTGGTGCAAAACGGGCCGAACTTGTGCAAAAGTTCGTGCCACGAAGTCACGTCGGAATTTTTTTCAAAGAAGGCACCTGATCCACCCCATTGAACCCTAAACTGATGTTTTGGTGTGTTTTGTACTATTTGGGTGTATTTGGGACCATTTAGTTGCCTTACGAAACTCGGTGCAAAACGTGCCGAACTATTTCAAAAGTTTGTGCCACGAAGTCGTGTCGGAATTTTTCGCAACGAAGGCACCCGATCCTCCCCATTGGACCCTAAGCTGATGTTTTTTTACATTTAGTACTATTTGCGTGCATTTGGTACCGTTTCGTTGCCTTACGAAACTCGGTGCAAAACGGGCCGAACTAGTGCAAAAGTTCATGCCACGAAGTCGCGGCGGACTTTTTCGCAACGAACGCACCCGATCCATTCCAGTGGACCCTATACTGATGTTTTGTTACGTTTCATACTATATTGGGTGCATTTGGGACCGTTTGGTTGTGTTATGAAACTCGGGGCGAAACGGGACGAACTGGTCCAAAAAGTTTGTGCCACGAAGTCGCGCCGGAATTTTTTGCAATGAAAGCACCCGATCCACCCCATTGGATCCTAAACTGATGTTTTGATGCGTTTCCTACTATTTGGGGGCATTTGAGACAGTTTGGTCGCGTTACAAAACTCGGTGCAAAACGGGCCGAACTAGTGCAAAAGTTCGTTCCACGAAGTCGCGTCGGAATTTTTCGCAACGAAGGCACCCGATCCATGCCATTGGACCTAAACTGATGTTTTGGTGCGTTTCATACAATCTGGGTGCATTTGGGACCGTTTGGTAGTGTTATGAAACTCGGTGCAAAATGGGCCGACCTATTGCAAAAGTTCGTGCCACGATGTCGCGTCGGAATTTTTCGCAACGAAGGCAGCCGATCAACCCCATTGGACCCTAAACTGATGTTTTTTTTGCATTTTGTCCTATTTGCGTGCATTTGGGACCGTTTGGTTGCCTTACGAAACTCGGTGCAAAACAGGCCGAACTAGTGCAAAAGTTCGTGCCACGAAGTCGCGGCGGACTTTTTCGCAACGAACGCACCCGATCCATTCCAGTGGACCCTAAACAGATGTTTTGGTACGTTTCATACTATTTGGGGCATTTGGGACCGTTTGGTTGCGTTGTGAAACTCGGTGCGAAACGGGACGAACTGGTCAAAAAGTTCGTGCCACGAAGTCGCGTCGGAATTTTTCGGAACGAAGGCACTCGATCCACCCCATTGGACCCTAAACTGATGTTTTGGTGCGTTTCGTACTATTTGGGTGCATTTGGGATTGTTGCTTGCGTTATGAACCTTGGTGCAAAACGGGCCGAACTTGTGCAAAAGTTCGTGCCACGAAGTCGCGTCGGAATTTTTTGCAAAGAAGGCACCCGATCCACCCCATTGGACCCTAAAATGATGTTTTGGTGCATTTCGTACTATTTGGGTGTATTTGGGACCGTTTGGTTACCTTACGAAACTCGGTGCAAAACAGGGCGAACTAGTGCAAAAGTTCGTGCCACGAAGTCGCGTCGGAATTTTTTCGCAACGAACGTACCTGATCCACCCCATTGGCCCCTAAACTGATGTTTTGGTGCATTTCGTACTAGTTTGATGCATTTGGGACCATTTGGTTGCGTTATGAAACTCGTTGCAAAACGTGCCGAACTAGTGCAAAAGTTCGTGCCACGAAGTCGCGTCGGAATTTTTCGCAACAAAGACAACCGTTCCACACCATTGGACCCTAAACTGATGTTTTTTTGTGTTTCGTACTATTTGACACGAAGTCGCGTTATAATTTTTCGCAACGAAGGCACCCGATCCACCCCATTGGACCCTAAACTGATGTTTTGGTGCGTTTCGTACTATTTGGGTGCATTTGGGACTGTTTGCTTGCGTTACGAAACTCGGTGCAAAATGGGCCGAACTTGTGCAAAAGTTCGTGCCACGAAGTCGCTTCGGAATTTTTTGCAACGAAGGCACCCGATCCACCCCATTGGACCCTAAACGGATGTTTTTTTTGCATTTTATACTATTTGCGTGCATTTGGGATCGTTTGGTTGCCTTACAAAACTCGGTGCAAAATAGGCCGAACTAGTGCAAAAGTTCGTGCCACGAAGTCGCGCCGGAATTTTTCGCAACGAAGGCACCCGATCCACCCCATTGGACCCTAAACTGATGTTTTGGTGCGTTTCGTACTATTTGGGTGCATTTGGGACAGTTTGGTCGTGTTACAAAACTCGGTGCAAAACGGGCCGAACTAGTGCAAAAGTTCGTGCCACGAAGTCGCGTCGGAATTTTTCGCAATGAAGGCACCCGATCCACCCCATTGGACCCTAAACAGATGTTTTGGTGCGTTTCGTACTATTTGGGTGCATTTGGGACAGTTTGGTTGCGTTACAAAACTCGGTGCAAAACGGGCCGAACTAGTGCAAAAGTTCGTGCCACGAAGTCGCGTCGGAATTTTTTGAAACAAACGCACCCGATCCACCCCATTGGACCCTAAACTGATGTTTTGGTGTGTTTCGTACTAGTTGGATGCATTTGGGACCATTTGGTTGCGTTATTAAACTCGTTGCAAAACGTGCCGAACTAGTGCAAGAGTTCGTGCCACGACGTCACGTCAGAATTTTTCGCAACGAATGCACCCGATCCACCCCATTGGACCCTAAACTGATGTTTTGGTGCGTTTCGTACTAGTTGGACGCATTTGGGATCATTTGGTTGTGTTATGAAACTCGTTGGCAGAACGCGCCGAACTAGTGCAAAAGTTCGTGCCACGAAGTCGCGTCGGAATTTTTCGCAACGAAGGCACCCGATCCACAGCATTGGACCCTAAACTGATGTTTTTTTTGCATTTCGTTCTATTTGACACGAAGTCGTGTTAGAATTTTTCACAACCTATCCACCCGATTGGACCCTAAACTGATATTTTGGTACATTTCATACAATTTAAGTGCATTTGGGACCGTTTGGTTGCATTATGAAACTCGGTCGAAAACGGGCCGAACTAGTGCAAAAGTTTATGCCCCGAAGTCGCGTCGGAATTTTTCGCAACGAAGGCACTCGAAACACACCATTGGACCCTAAACTGATGTTTTGGTGCGTTTCGTACTATTTGGGTGCATTTCGGACTGTTGCTTGCGTTATGAACCTTGGTGCAAAACGGGCCGAACTTGTGCAAAAGTTCGTGCCACGAAGTCGCGTCGGAATTTTCTGCAAAGAAGGCACCCGATCCACCCCATTGGACCCTAAACTGATGTTTTGGTGCGTTTCGTACTATTTGGGTGTATTTGGGACCGTTTGGTTGCCTTACGAAACTCGGTGCAAAACGGGCCGAACTAGTGCAAAAGTTCGTGCTACGAAGTCGCGTCGGAATTTTTCGCAACGAAGGCACCCGATCCACACCATTGGACCCTAAACTGATGTTTTGGTGCGTTTCATACTATCTTGGTGCATTTGGGATTGTTTGCTTGCGTTATGAACCTTTGTGCAAAACGGGCCGAACTTGTGTAAAAGTTCGTGCCATGAAGTCACGTCGGAATTTTTTGCAAAGAAGCCACCCGATCCACCCCATTGGACCCTAATCTGATGTTTTGTTGTGTTTCGTACTATTTAGGTGTATTTGGGACCGTTTAGTTGCCTTACGAAACTCGGTGCAAAACGGGCCGAACTATTGCAAAAGTTCGTGCCACGAAGTCGCGTCGGAATTTTTCGCAACGAAGGCACCCGATCCACCCCATTGGACCCTAAACTGATGTTTTGGTGCATTTCATACTATCTGGGTGCATTTGGGACCGTTTGGTTGCGTTATGAAACTTGGTGCAAAATGGACCGACCTAGTGCAAAAGTTCGTGCCACGAAGTCGCGTCGGAATTTTTTCGCAACGAAGGCACCCAATCCACCCCATTGGACCCGAAACTGATGTTTTTTTGCATTTTGTACTATTTGCGGGCATTTGGGACCGTTTGGTTGCCTTACGAAACTCGGTTTCAAAACGGGCCGAACTAGTGCAAAAGTTCGTGCCACGAAGTCGCGGCGGACTTTTTCGCAACGAACGCACCCGATCCATTCTAGTGGACCCTAAACCGATGTTTTGGTACGTTTCGTACTATTTGGGTGCATTTGGGACTGTTTGGTTGCGTTATGAAACTCGGTGCGAAACGGGACGAACTGGTCCAAAAGTTCGTGCCACGAAGTCGCGCCGGAATTTTTCACAACGAAGGCACCCGATCCACCCCATTGGACCCTAAACTGATGTTTTGGTGCGTTTCGTACTATTTGGGTGCATTTGGGACAGTTTGGTCGTGTTACAAAACTCGGTGCAAAACGGGCCGAACTAGTGCAAAAGTTCGTGCCACGAAGTCGCGTCGGAATTTTTCGCAACGAAGGCACCCGATCCACCCCATTGGACCCTAAACTTTTGTTTTGGTGCGTTTCGTACTATTTGGGTGCATTTGGGACAGTTTGGTCGCGTTACAAAACTCGGTGCAAAACGGGCCGAACTAGTGCAAAAGTTCGTGCCACGAAGTCGCGTCGGAATTTTTTGAAACAAACGCACCCGATCCACCCCATTGGACCCTAAACTGATGTTTTGGTGTGTTTCGTACTAGTTGGACACATTTGGGACCATTTGGTTGCGTTATTAAACTCGTTGCAAAACGTGCCGAACTAGTGCAAGAGTTCGTGCCACGACGTCACGTCAGAATTTTTCGCAACGAATGCACCCGATCCACCCCATTGGACCCTAAACTGATGTTTTGGTGCGTTTCGTACTAGTTGGACGCATTTGGGATCATTTGGTTGCGTTATGAAACTCGTTGGCAGAACGCGCCGAACTAGTGCAAAAGTTCGTGCCACGAAGTCGCGTCGGAATTTTTCGCAACGAAGGCACCCGATCCACAGCATTGGACCCTAAACTGATGTTTTTTTGCATTTCGTTCTATTTGACACGAAGTCGTGTTAGAATTTTTCACAACCTATCCACCCGATTGGACCCTAAACTGATATTTTGGTACATTTCATACAATTTAAGTGCATTTGGGACCGTTTGGTTGCATTATGAAACTCGGTCGAAAACGGGCCGAACTAGTGCAAAAGTTTATGCCCCGAAGTCGCGTCGGAATTTTTCGCAACGAAGGCACTCGAAACACACCATTGGACCCTAAACTGATGTTTTGGTGCGTTTCGTACTATTTGGGTGCATTTCGGACTGTTGCTTGCATTATGAATCTTGGTGCAAAACGGGCCGAACTTGTGCAAAAGTTCGTGCCACGAAGTCGCGTCGGAATTTTCTGCAAAGAAGGCACCCGATCCACCCCATTGGACCCTAAACTGATGTTTTGGTGCGTTTCGTACTATTTGGGTGTATTTGGGACCGTTTGGTTGCCTTACGAAACTCGGTGCAAAACGGGCCGAACTAGTGCAAAAGTTCGTGCTACGAAGTCGCGTCGGAATTTTTCGCAACGAAGGCACCCGATCCACACCATTGGACCCTAAACTGATGTTTTGGTGCGTTTCATACTATCTTGGTGCATTTGGGATTGTTTGCTTGCGTTATGAACCTTTGTGCAAAACGGGCCGAACTTGTGCAAAAGTTCGTGCCACGAAGTCACGTCGGAATTTTTTGCAAAGAAGCCACCCGATCCACCCCATTGGACCCTAATCTGATGTTTTGTTGTGTTTCGTACTATTTGGGTGTATTTGGGACCGTTTAGTTGCCTTACGAAACTCGGTGCAAAACGGGCCGAACTATTGCAAAAGTTCGTGCCACGAAGTCGCGTCGGAATTTTTCGCAACGAAGGCACCCGATCCACCCCATTGGACCCTAAACTGATGTTTTGGTGCATTTCATACTATCTGGGTGCATTTGGGACCGTTTGGTTGCGTTATGAAACTTGGTGCAAAATGGACCGACCTAGTGCAAAAGTTCGTGCCACGAAGTCGCGTCGGAATTTTTTCGCAACGAAGGCACCCAATCCACCCCATTGGACCTGAAACTGATGTTTTTTTGCATTTTGTACTATTTGCGGGCATTTGGGACCGTTTGGTTGCCTTACGAAACTCGGTTTCAAAACGGGCCGAACTAGTGCAAAAGTTCGTGCCACGAAGTCGCGGCGGACTTTTTCGCAACGAACGCACCCGATCCATTCTAGTGGACCCTAAACCGATGTTTTGGTACGTTTCGTACTATTTGGGTGCATTTGGGACTGTTTGGTTGCGTTATGAAACTCGGTGCGAAACGGGACGAACTGGTCCAAAAGTTCGTGCCACGAAGTCGCGCCGGAATTTTTCGCAACGAAGGCACCCGATCCACCCCATTGGACCCTAAATTGATGTTTTGGTGCGTTTCGTACTATTTGGGTGCATTTGGGACAGTTTGGTCGTGTTACAAAACTCGGTGCAAAACGGGCCGAACTAGTGCAAAAGTTCGTGCCACGAAGTCGCGTCGGAATTTTTCGCAATGAAGGCACCCGATCCACCCCATTGGACCCTAAACTGATGTTTTGGTGCGTTTCGTACTATTTGGGTGCATTTGGGATAGTTTGGTTGCGTTACAAAACTCGGTGCAAAACGGGCCGAACTAGTGCAAAAGTTCGTGCCACGAAGTCGCGTCGGAATTTTTTGAAACAAACGCACCCGATCCACCCCATTGGACCCTAAACTGATGTTTTGGTGTGTTTCGTACTAGTTGGACGCATTTGGGACCATTTGGTTGCGTTATTAAACTCGTTGCAAAACGTGCCGAACTAGTGCAAGAGTTCGTGCCACGACGTCACGTAGGAATTTTTCGCAACGAATGCACCCGATCCACCCCATTGGACCCTAAACTGATGTTTTGGTGCGTTTCGTACTAGTTGGACGCATTTGGGATCATTTGGTTGCGTTATGAAACTCGTTGGCAGAACGCGCCGAACTAGTGCAAAAGTTCGTGCCACGAAGTCGCGTCGGAATTTTTCGCGACGAAGGCACCCGATCCACAGCATTGGACCCTAAACTGATGTTTTTTTGCATTTCGTTCTATTTGACACGAAGTCGTGTTAGAATTTTTCACAACGTAGGCACCCTATCCACCCGATTGGACCCTAAACTGATAGTTTGGTACATTTCATACAATTTAAGTGCATTTGGGACCGTTTGGTTGCATTATGAAACTCGGTCGAAAACGGGCCGAACTAGTGCAAAAGTTTATGCCCCGAAGTCGCGTCGGAATTTTTCGCAACGAAGGCACTCGAAACACCCCATTGGACCCTAAACTGATGTTTTGGTGCGTTTCGTACTATTTGGGTGCATTTCGGACTGTTGCTTGCGTTATGAACCTTGGTGCAAAACGGGCCGAACTTGTGCAAAGTTCGTGCCACGAAGTCGCGTCGGAATTTTCTGCAAAGAAGGCACCCGATCCACCCCATTGGACCCTAAACGGATGTTTTTTTGCATTTTATACTATTTGCGTGCATTTGGGACCGTTTGGTTGCCTTACAAAACTCGGTGCAAAATAGGCCGAACTAGTGCAAAAGTTCGTGCCACGAAGTCGCGCCGGAATTTTTCGCAACGAAGGCACCCGATCCACCCCATTGGACCCTAAACTGATGTTTTGGTGCGTTTCGTACTATTTGGGTGCATTTGGGACAGTTTGGTCGTGTTACAAAACTCGGTGCAAAACGGGCCGAACTAGTGCAAAAGTTCGTGCCACGAAGTCGCGTCGGAATTTTTCGCAATGAAGGCACCCGATCCACCCCATTGGACCCTAAACTGATGTTTTGGTGCGTTTCGTACTATTTGGGTGCATTTGGGACAGTTTGGTTGCGTTACAAAACTCGGTGCAAAACGGGCCGAACTAGTGCAAAAGTTCGTGCCACGAAGTCGCGTCGGAATTTTTTGAAACAAACGCACCCGATCCACCCCATTGGACCCTAAACTGATGTTTTGGTGTGTTTCGTACTAGTTGGACGCATTTGGGACCATTTGGTTGCGTTATTAAACTCGTTGCAAAACGTGCCGAACTAGTGCAAGAGTTCGTGCCACGACGTCACGTCGGAATTTTTCGCAACGAATGCACCCGATCCACCCCATTGGACCCTAAACTGATGTTTTGGTGCGTTTCGTACTAGTTGGACGCATTTGGGATCATTTGGTTGCGTTATGAAACTCGTTGGCAGAACGCGCCGAACTAGTGCAAAAGTTCGTGCCACGAAGTCGCGTCGGAATTTTTCGCAACGAAGGCACACGATCCACAGCATTGGACCCTAAACTGATGTTTTTTTGCATTTCGTTCTATTTGACACGAAGTCGTGTTAGAATTTTTCACAACGTAGGCACCCTATCCACCCGATTGGACCCTAAACTGATATTTTGGTACATTTCATACAATTTAAGTGCATTTGGGACCGTTTGGTTGCATTATGAAACTCGGTCGAAAACGGGCCGAACTAGTGCAAAAGTTTATGCCCCGAAGTCGCGTCGGAATTTTTCGCAACGAAGGCACTCGAAACACCCCATCGGACCCTAAACTGATGTTTTGGTGCGTTTCGTACTATTTGGGTGCATTTCGGACTGTTGCTTGCGTTATGAACCTTGGTGCAAAACGGGCCGAACTTGTGCAAAAGTTCGTGCCACGAAGTCGCGTCGGAATTTTCTGCAAAGAAGGCACCCGATCCACCCCATTGGACCCTAAACTGATGTTTTGGTGCGTTTCGTACTATTTGGGTGTATTTGGGACCGTTTGGTTGCCTTACGAAACTCGGTGCAAAACGGGCCGAACTAGTGCAAAAGTTCGTGCTACGAAGTCGCGTCGGAATTTTTCGCAACGAAGGCACCCGATCCACACCATTGGACCCTAAAATGATGTTTTGGTGCATTTCGTACTATTTGGGTGTATTTGGGACCGTTTGGTTACCTTACGAAACTCGGTGCAAAACAGGGCGAACTAGTGCAAAAGTTCGTGCCACGAAGTCGCGTCGGAATTTTTTCGCAACGAACGTACCTGATCCACCCCATTGGCCCCTAAACTGATGTTTTGGTGCATTTCGTACTAGTTTGATGCATTTGGGACCATTTGGTTGCGTTATGAAACTCGTTGCAAAACGTGCCGAACTAGTGCAAAAGTTCGTGCCACGAAGTCGCGTCGGAATTTTTCGCAACAAAGACAACCGTTCCACACCATTGGACCCTAAACTGATGTTTTTTTGTGTTTCGTACTATTTGACACGAAGTCGCGTTATAATTTTTCGCAACGAAGGCACCCGATCCACCCCATTGGACCCTAACTGATGTTTTGGTGCGTTTCGTACTATTTGGGTGCATTTGGGACTGTTTGCTTGCGTTACGAAACTCGGTGCAAAATGGGCCGAACTTGTGCAAAAGTTCGTGCCACGAAGTCGCTTCGGAATTTTTTGCAACGAAGGCACCCGATCCACCCCATTGGACCCTAAACGGATGTTTTTTTTGCATTTTATACTATTTGCGTGCATTTGGGATCGTTTGGTTGCCTTACAAAACTCGGTGCAAAATAGGCCGAACTAGTGCAAAAGTTTGTGCCACGAAGTCGCGCCGGAATTTTTCGCAACGAAGGCACCCGATCCACCCCATTGGACCCTAAACTGATGTTTTGGTGCGTTTCGTACTATTTGGGTGCATTTGGGACAGTTTGGTCGTGTTACAAAACTCGGTGCAAAACGGGCCGAACTAGTGCAAAAGTTCGTGCCACGAAGTCGCGTCGGAATTTTTCGCAATGAAGGCACCCGATCCACCCCATTGGACCCTAAACTGATGTTTTGGTGCGTTTCGTACTATTTGGGTGCATTTGGGACAGTTTGGTTGCGTTACAAAACTCGGTGCAAAACGGGCCGAACTAGTGCAAAAGTTCGTGCCACGAAGTCGCGTCGGAATTTTTTGAAACAAACGCACCCGATCCACCCCATTGGACCCTAAACTGATGTTTTGGTGTGTTTCGTACTAGTTGGATGCATTTGGGACCATTTGGTTGCGTTATTAAACTCGTTGCAAAACGTGCCGAACTAGTGCAAGAGTTCGTGCCACGACGTCACGTCGGAATTTTTCGCAACGAATGCACCCGATCCACCCCATTGGACCCTAAACTGATGTTTTGGTGCGTTTCGTACTAGTTGGACGCATTTGGGATCATTTGGTTGTGTTATGAAACTCGTGGGCAGAACGCGCCGAACTAGTGCAAAAGTTCGTGCCACGAAGTCGCGTCGGAATTTTTCGCAACGAAGGCACCCGATCCACAGCATTGGACCCTAAACTGATGTTTTTTTTGCATTTCGTTCTATTTGACACGAAGTCGTGTTAGAATTTTTCACAACCTATCCACCCGATTGGACCCTAAACTGATATTTTGGTACATTTCATACAATTTAAGTGCATTTGGGACCGTTTGGTTGCATTATGAAACTCGGTCGAAAACGGGCCGAACTAGTGCAAAAGTTTATGCCCCGAAGTCGCGTCGGAATTTTTCGCAACGAAGGCACTCGAAACACACCATTGGACCCTAAACTGATGTTTTGGTGCGTTTCGTACTATTTGGGTGCATTTCGGACTGTTGCTTGCGTTATGAACCTTGGTGCAAAACGGGCCGAACTTGTGCAAAAGTTCGTGCCACGAAGTCGCGTCGGAATTTTCTGCAAAGAAGGCACCCGATCCACCCCATTGGACCCTAAACTGATGTTTTGGTGCGTTTCGTACTATTTGGGTGTATTTGGGACCGTTTGGTTGCCTTACGAAACTCGGTGCAAAACGGGCCGAACTAGTGCAAAAGTTCGTGCTACGAAGTCGCGTCGGAATTTTTCGCAACGAAGGCACCCGATCCACACCATTGGACCCTAAACTGATGTTTTGGTGCGTTTCATACTATCTTGGTGCATTTGGGATTGTTTGCTTGCGTTATGAACCTTTGTGCAAAACGGGCCGAACTTGTGCAAAAGTTCGTGCCATGAAGTCACGTCGGAATTTTTTGCAAAGAAGCCACCCGATCCACTCCATTGGACCCTAATCTGATGTTTTGTTGTGTTTCGTACTATTTAGGTGTATTTGGGACCGTTTAGTTGCCTTACGAAACTCGGTGCAAAACGGGCCGAACTATTGCAAAAGTTCGTGCCACGAAGTCGCGTCGGAATTTTTCGCAACGAAGGCACCCGATCCACCCCATTGGACCCTAAACTGATGTTTTGGTGCATTTCATACTATCTGGGTGCATTTGGGACCGTTTGGTTGCGTTATGAAACTTGGTGCAAAATGGACCGACCTAGTGCAAAAGTTCGTGCCACGAAGTCGCGTCGGAATTTTTTCGCAACGAAGGCACCCAATCCACCCCATTGGACCCGAAACTGATGTTTTTTTGCATTTTGTACTATTTGCGGGCATTTGGGACCGTTTGGTTGCCTTACGAAACTCGGTTTCAAAACGGGCCGAACTAGTGCAAAAGTTCGTGCCACGAAGTCGCGGCGGACTTTTTCGCAACGAACGCACCCGATCCATTCTAGTGGACCCTAAACCGATGTTTTGGTACGTTTCGTACTATTTGGGTGCATTTGGGATTGTTTGGTTGCGTTGTGAAACTCGGTGCGAAACGGGACGAACTGGTCCAAAAGTTCGTGCCACGAAGTCGCGCCGGAATTTTTCACAACGAAGGCACCCGATCCACCCCATCGGACCCTAAACTGATGTTTTGGTGCGTTTCGTACTATTTGGGTGCATTTGGGACAGTTTGGTCGTGTTACAAAACTCGGTGCAAAACGGGCCGAACTAGTGCAAAAGTTCGTGCCACGAAGTCGCGTCGGAATTTTTCGCAACGAAGGCACCCGATCCACCCCATTGGACCCTAAACTTTTGTTTTGGTGCGTTTCGTACTATTTGGGTGCATTTGGGACAGTTTGGTCGCGTTACAAAACTCGGTGCAAAACGGGCCGAACTAGTGCAAAAGTTCGTGCCACGAAGTCGCGTCGGAATTTTTTGAAACAAACGCACCCGATCCACCCCATTGGACCCTAAACTGATGTTTTGGTGTGTTTCGTACTAGTTGGACGCATTTGGGACCATTTGGTTGCGTTATTAAACTCGTTGCAAAACGTGCCGAACTAGTGCAAGAGTTCGTGCCACGACGTCACGTCAGAATTTTTCGCAACGAATGCACCCGATCCACCCCATTGGACCCTAAACTGATGTTTTGGTGCGTTTCGTACTAGTTGGACGCATTTGGGATCATTTGGTTGCGTTATGAAACTCGTTGGCAGAACGCGCCGAACTAGTGCAAAAGTTCGTGCCACGAAGTCGCGTCGGAATTTTTCGCAACGAAGGCACCCGATCCACAGCATTGGACCCTAAACTGATGTTTTTTTGCATTTCGTTCTATTTGACACGAAGTCGTGTTAGAATTTTTCACAACCTATCCACCCGATTGGACCCTAAACTGATATTTTGGTACATTTCATACAATTTAAGTGCATTTGGGACCGTTTGGTTGCATTATGAAACTCGGTCGAAAACGGGCCGAACTAGTGCAAAAGTTTATGCCCCGAAGTCGCGTCGGAATTTTTCGCAACGAAGGCACTCGAAACACACCATTGGACCATAAACTGATGTTTTGGTGCGTTTCGTACTATTTGGGTGCATTTCGGACTGTTGCTTGCGTTATGAACCTTGGTGCAAAACGGGCCGAACTTGTGCAAAAGTTCGTGCCACGAAGTCGCGTCGGAATTTTTCTGCAAAGAAGGCACCCGATCCACCCCATTGGACCCTAAACTGATGTTTTGGTGCGTTTCGTACTATTTGGGTGTATTTGGGACCGTTTGGTTGCCTTACGAAACTCGGTGCAAAACGGGACGAACTAGTGCAAAAGTTCGTGCTACGAAGTCGCGTCGGAATTTTTCGCAACGAAGGCACCCGATCCACACCATTGGACCCTAAACTGATGTTTTGGTGCGTTTCATACTATCTTGGTGCATTTGGGATTGTTTGCTTGCGTTATGAACCTTTGTGCAAAACGGGCCGAACTTGTGCAAAAGTTCGTGCCACGAAGTCACGTCGGAATTTTTTGCAAAGAAGCCACCCGATCCACCCCATTGGACCCTAATCTGATGTTTTGTTGTGTTTCGTACTATTTGGGTGTATTTGGGACCGTTTAGTTGCCTTACGAAACTCGGTGCAAAACGGGCCGAACTATTGCAAAAGTTCGTGCCACGAAGTCGCGTCGGAATTTTTCGCAACGAAGGCACCCGATCCACCCCATTGGACCCTAAACTGATGTTTTGGTGCATTTCATACTATCTGGGTGCATTTGGGACCGTTTGGTTGCGTTATGAAACTTGGTGCAAAATGGACCGACCTAGTGCAAAAGTTCGTGCCACGAAGTCGCGTCGGAATTTTTTCGCAACGAAGGCACCCAATCCACCCCATTGGACCTGAAACTGATGTTTTTTTGCATTTTGTACTATTTGCGGGCATTTGGGACCGTTAGGTTGCCTTACGAAACTCGGTTTCAAAACGGGCCGAACTAGTGCAAAAGTTCGTGCCACGAAGTCGCGGCGGACTTTTTCGCAACGAACGCACCCGATCCATTCTAGTGGACCCTAAACCGATGTTTTGGTACGTTTCGTACTATTTGGGTGCATTTGGGACTGTTTGGTTGCGTTATGAAACTCGGTGCGAAACGGGACGAACTGGTCCAAAAGTTCGTGCCACGAAGTCGCGCCGGAATTTTTCGCAAATAAGGCACCCGATCCACCCCATTGGACCCTAAACTGATGTTTTGGTGCGTTTCGTACTATTTGGGTGCATTTGGGACAGTTTGGTCGTGTTACAAAACTCGGTGCAAAACGGGCCGAACTAGTGCAAAAGTTCGTGCCACGAAGTCGCGTCGGAATTTTTCGCAACGAAGGCACCCGATCCACCCCATTGGACCCTAAACTGATGTTTTGGTGCGTTTCGTACTATTTGGGTGCATTTGGGACAGTTTGGTCGCGTTACAAAACTCGGTGCAAAACGGGCCCGAACTAGTGCAAAAGTTCGTGCCACGAAGTCGTGTCAGAATTTTTTGAAACAAACGCACCCGATCCACCCCATTGGACCCTAAACTGATGTTTTGGTGTGTTTCGTACTAGTTGGACGCATTTGGGACCATTTGGTTGCGTTATTAAACTCGTTGCAAAACGTGCCGAACTAGTGCAAAAGTTCGTGCCACGACGTCGCGTCGGAATTTTTCGCAACGAATGCACCCGATCCAGCCCATTGGACCCCAAACTGATGTTTTGGTGCGTTTCGTACTAGTTGGACGCATTTGGGACCATTTGGTTGCGTTATGAAACTCGTTGGCAGAACGCGCCGAACTAGTGCAAAAGTTCGTGCCACGAAGTCGCATCGGAATTTTTCGCAACGAAGGCACCCGATCCACAGCATTGGACCCTAAACTGATATTTTTTTGCATTTCGTTCTATTTGACACGAAGTCGCGTTAGAATTTTTCACAACGTAGGCACCCTATCCACCCGATTGGACCCTAAACTGATATTTTGGTACATTTCATACAATTTAAGTGCATTTGGGACCGTTTGGTTGCATTATGAAACTCGGTCCAAAACGGGCCGAACTAGTGCAAAAGTTTATGCCCCGAAGTCGCGTCGGAATTTTTCGCACCGAAGGCACTCGAAACACCCCATTGGACCCTAAACTGATGTTTTGGTGCGTTTCGTACTATTTGGGTGCATTTCGGACTGTTGCTTGCGTTATGAACCTTGGTGCAAAACGGGCCGAACTTGTGCAAAAGTTCATGCCACGAAGTCGCGTCGGAATTTTCTGCAAAGAAGGCACCCGATCCACCCCATTGGACCCTAAACTGATGTTTTGGTGCGTTTCGTACTATTTGGGTGTATTTGGGACCGTTTGGTTGCCTTACGAAACTCGGTGCAAAACGGGCCGAACTAGTGCAAAAGTTCGTGCCACGAAGTCGCGTCGGAATTTTTCGCAACGAAGGCACCCGATCCA
Organism: Panicum virgatum; assembly: GCF_016808335.1. NCBI lineage: Eukaryota > Viridiplantae > Streptophyta > Magnoliopsida > Poales > Poaceae > Panicum > Panicum virgatum. Next base: position 147,234 of record NW_024376279.1, read on the forward strand.
CACCATTGGACCCTAAACTGATGTTTTGGTGCATTTCATACTATCTTGGTGCATTTGGGATTGTTTGGTTGCGTTATGAAACTTGGTGCAAAATGGACCGACCTAGTGCAAAAGTTCGTGCCACGAAGTCGCGTCGGAATTTTTTTCGCAACGAAGGCACCCAATCCACCCCATTGGACCCGAAACTGATGTTTTTTTTGCATTTTGTACTGTTTGTGGGCATTTTGGACCGTTTGGTTGCCTTACGAAACTCGGTTTCAAAACGGGCCGAACTAGTGCAAAAGTTCGTGCCACGAAGTCGCGGCGGAATTTTTCGCAACGAACGCACCCGATCCATTCTAGTGGACCCTAAACCGATGTTTTGGTACATTTCGTACTATTTGGGTGCATTAGGGACTGTTTGGTTGCGTTATGAAACTCGGTGCGAAACGGGACGAACTGGTCCAAAAGTTCGTGCCACGAAGTCGCGCCGGAATTTTTCGCAACGAAGGCACCCGATCCACCCCATTGGACCCTAAACTGATGTTTTGGTGCGTTTCGTACTATTTGGGTGCATTTGGGACAGTTTGGTCGTGTTACAAAACTCGGTGCAAAACGGGCCGAACTAGTGCAAAAGTTCGTGCCACGAAGTCGCGTCGGAATTTTTCGCAATGAAGGCACCCGATCCACCCCATTGGACCCTAAACTTTTGTTTTGGTGCGTTTCGTACTATTTGGGTGCATTTGGGACAGTTTGGTCGCGTTACAAAACTCGGTGCAAAAACGGGCCGAACTAGTGCAAAAGTTCGTGCCACGAAGTCGCGTCGGAATTTTTGAAACAAACGCACCCGATCCACCCCATTGGACCCTAAACTGATGTTTTGGTGTGTTTCGTACTAGTTGGACGCATTGGGACCATTTGGTTGCGTTATTAAACTCGTTGCAAAACGTGCCGAACTAGTGCAAAAGTTCGTGCCACGACGTCGCGTCGGAATTTTTCGCAACGAATGCACCCGATCCACCCCATTGGACCCTAAACTTATGTTTTGGTGCGTTTCATACTAGTTGGACGCATTTGGGACCATTTGGTTGCGTTATGAAACTCGTTGGCAGAACGCGCCGAACTAGTGCAAAAGTTCGTGCCACGAAGTCGCGTCGAATTTTTCGCAACGAAGTTACCCGATCCACAGCATTGGACCCTAAACTGATGTTTTTTTTGCATTTCGTTCTATTGACACGAAGTTCGCGTTAGAATTTTTCACAACGTAGGCACCCTATCCACCCGATTGGACCCTAAACTGATATTTTGGTACATTTCATACAATTTAAGTGCATTTGGGACCGTTTGGTTGCATTATGAAACTCGTCGAAAACGGGCCGAACTAGTGCAAAGTTTATGCCCCGAAGTCGCGTCGGAATTTTTCGCAACGAAGGCACTCGAAACACCCCATTGGACCCTAAACTGATGTTT